>NW_020956319.1:180638-187743 GCF_003031625.1 Empidonax traillii | reverse complement strand
CCAGAACTGTCCCCAGGACTGGAGGTGCCCCAGCAGTGCCAGCACAGGGACAGTCCCTGGGCCTGGGACACCCCATGGCTGGCACAGCCCAGGGGCCATTGGCCTCCTTGCCCACCTGGGCACACCTGGGCTCGTGTCCAGCCACTGTCACCAGCACCCCCAGGGCCTTTTGCTGTCAGGCAGCTTTCCTGCCCCTCTGCCCCAAGCCTGGAGCTCTGCCTGGGGCTGGTGTGACCCAGTGGTCACAAACAGGATGGTCTCTCCAAGGGCTGCCAAGAGAAGAGCTCAGGCCATGCTGGAGGGGGCTGATTCCTCCCATGGTGGGACAAGACCCCTTCTCAGCTCCCTTAACACTTCTCCAGTTCCATCCTGCCTTGGCACCGGAGCCAGCTGAACCAGTGCCAGAAGCACATCACCACCATCAGTAACATCGCTAAGACAAGCCTCTATTTGCATATTTTATAGCATTAAACATGCACTGCAGCCCACAGAACACACCACAGGGGCTCTGTGCCCCCTCAACAGCCACTCCTCAGCCTGGTGAGGGACACCAGCTGGCTCTCCCTACGGTGACCCCTCCTTTCTGAAGGAAAACACCAGCACGATCCCCCATCCCGGGAGGATGGTGACTGCTAAGTCCTGCTCTCACAGAAAAGTCAGTTTTGCTCTGGCAGCAGGGCGACCAGGAGCTTTCCCTGCTTTCAGTCCTGTGCCTTTATACAATGCTGTGCTCAAAATTTCACCCCCCTTCCTGCTGTGCCTGGCCTGGCTGCTCTGCCTCCAGTCCCATCAGCTCCCAGTGCCTGGGCCTTGCTGGGAGGTGTGGAGGGGAGCTGGGGGATCTCTGCAAGGCCAGAGGAGGCCTGTATGGACATCACCTGCCTGCGTGGGGGGAAATGAGGAGTCTGGGATTGAACCAGAGCCTGTGTGGATTTGCAAGAGTCAGAGGGAAAGTGTGTGTGGGTTTCAGCCTCATTTGAATGCAGCTCAGTGCCACAGCATTCCCAGGCTGAGAAGGAGTTTTCCCTGGTCCCTTGCATGGCTCCGTAGCCTCAGGCACACAAGCACAACAAGAAACATCTGTCCTTCTTTCATGCAATCAGTTTCAATCACTAATAATTATCTCTTCCCTTTTCCTCCTCTGCTGGCTGCTGTCCTAGTGCAGTGTGGCACTACTGGAGACCAGGTACCCACCTGCACAGTGCCAGGGCTCGTGTGGCACAGGCAGATCAACCCCTGCTGCTTTTTCTGGCCAGACTTGGCCAGGGCTTAGCCTTGCTTGATAGACCCTGCATCCCTGGGGATTTTGTTGAAAACCCCAGCTCTTGGAAGCAGGTGATGGGAGGATCTCAGCTCCCCTTGTGGGATAAAAACAGTTTTCTTCTTCTGTGACGGGGGAGAAAGCTGTGAGCACAGACTGCCAAGGCAAAGGCACTGGGATTCCTTACTGTTTTACAAAGAAATCGCCTGGTTTTTGGGTGTCTGCATCCCTTGGAGCCATTATTCATCTTCTGCCTCTGGAGGAGGCAGGAAAGTGAGGATGGTTTCTTGGCACTGCAAGAAAATGCGACCCTCTAAACACATCATTCCTGTGTCAGGAGGGTTTGGGGTGAGCACTCAGCTGGAGGTATTACCCTCGTGCTTGTGGGCAGACTTGGGTGTCAGCTGTGTGGGAAGGTCTGCAGCCTCAGCCTGGGATCTGGGAGTCAGGTTAGAGCTGAATTTACAGTCAGCTTATCGAGTTAGCTCTGGGCTTGTTTTAAACATTGGCAAGTGGTGAGATACTGGCTCCGAGTACCTGTGAAGATGAGACATATATATATTTACACATCTGTTATTAACCTAAAAATATAACCAAGTGGCAGATTACCTGTCTTGGTTTTTCATAGAAATGTAGTGTTTGGAGCCCTTGCAGAGAATAGAAAGGGATTGATCCACCCTGCAGGTCTCCAGAGCTGTTCTGTGCCCAGCTTGGTGGTGCCAACGCGCCCTGGGATGCCCTGTGGAATGGGCATGGAGGAGAGAAACCCTGAGGGTGCCCAGTCTGTGTGTGGACACACAGCACTGATCACAGCTGAGCTGATCAGCCCCAGAGCAGCACATCCAGGACTCCCACACCAGCTGCCAGAGCAGGTTCCCCTGCTGAGGACAGGAATGTTCCCCAATATCCAACTCAAACTTCCTCTGGTGCAACTTGAGGCTGTTTCCTCTTGTTCCCTGGGAGCACAGCCTGACCCCTAGCTGGCTCCCCCCTCCTGTCAGGGAGCTGCAGAAAGCAAGAAGGTCCCCCCTGAGCCTCCTTTTCTTCAGGCTGAGCCCCCCCAGCTCCCTCAGCCTCTCGTCCTGCTGGACACGCCGTGGCTGGCACGGGACAGGGGCCACTGTCCTCCCCTGTTTAGGGAGGAGTTTCATAGAGAACAGAGACCTAAAGAGGAGGAAGTGTTTGGCTCAAGGAAACTGCCTTGCATTTGGTCATCAAAGCAGCCCATCTTGTCCCTGACAGCCCTGGCCTGGCGGGGAGAAGCTCCACAGGTGCTGTGAGCTCTGTGGGGGCAGTGGGTACCTGGGCACTGAGCTCAGGGACCACTGTTCTTCCAGCACTGTGGCTGCCTCTGTGCTCTCTGGGCATCCCTCTGTTCCCATCAGCTCGAGCAGATCACTGGGATTGCTGCAGCTGTGGCACCAACTGGGGAGCTTGCTCTGTCAGCTGGAAACTGTCAGCACATCAGGAGCTGCAGAGGTGGCTGAGGATGAAAGTTGAGCAGGGACCTCTGGGCTGTTCATTTGCCGTAGGTTTTTGTATTTGGGGTTTTGCACTAACACCCTGAGGGAAGCCCCTGACTCACACAGCGTCCCTGCCCACCCCACCAGCATGATCTGCTGGCCCTGCTGCTGCTGTGGTGGCCAGGGAGCTTTGCTGCAGTGGACGTCCCTCACCCAGGACCACCTGGTAAACCTTCAGGAGAAGTAACCTTCAGGGCACAGTGTTCTTCAGGAGAAGAATGGAGAGAAACTACTGAACCCAGCAGAGCAAGACCTCTGCCAAAGCTACTTGTCCTTGCCCCTCTTAATGGTCCTCACACTGTGCAGCCTCCCCTGCCCAGAGCTGAGGTGTGCAGAGCTGGGATTATTCCCACCATCAGCAACCCAACATGGTGTGTGCAGTAGGAGCCAGTCACGCCTTGCAGGCAGCAAAGGCCATCCCTGAAGCCCTGGTGGTCTCGTTTACCTCAACACTGTCCTGGCCCTCTCAGACACCCTGCCTTGCCCTGGAGATGGTGGTGTTCCTCCACTGGGCTGAAATGCCTCTGATTTCAGGGGCCACAACGAGATGAATCCCATCCCAACACGCACGCCGAGGATGTCCAGATGGAGAATTAGCGTAGAACATCAGATGCTCCTCACGTCTTTCCAGAGAAACCTTTGAGTCATTTGCTCCGAGGCTGCGTGGGTGTGTGGGTATTTGTGCTCGTGCACGTGGGCTTGCACCTGGCTACTTGTGCAGATGGATTCTTCCCGTGCCCATGCGAGCTCCCCCCGGGCACACCCTGGCCCTGTGCTGTGCCCCTGCCCGTTGGGGCACCCGGTGGGGGCTGCAGGGAGGGGTTTCTGGGCAGCCCCCGAGCAGTGGGATGTCCTGGCTGGCAGCAGCAGGCGAGGGGACGCTCCTGACGTGGCCACCGCGGCTCGGCGCACGGCGGCTCTCCAGGCAGGGCTGGCTGAGCAGAACAGGCTGGCAGAGACAAGATAACATGCCATGGGGAGCAAAGCCGCCTGGATCACCTCTAAAATGCCTTATGCCATCAGACACTTATCACCTCCAATCCCCGGCTCGTCCCGGGTCACGTACCACAGCCGCTCTATTACTAATATCATTAAGATCCCTTTGCTGGCTTCTAAATAATAAGCATAGGCGGGGATGCTGTGATTAATGGAGGGCTGATGGATGAAACCCCCTGTCACCATTTAATACCTGTAACAATAGATTCATTAACTAGGATTAGTTTCAGACATAAGCTTTCTATACCCATGGCTATTACTCACTCAGTTCATTAACAGGACAGCATTAGTTCTGGTACCTTTGAGCTACAACACATCCTGCATACAAATGACGCCCGGTGCAGTAACTTTCAGGAAATCCAAAGGCTGTTTATAAAAAGATGGAATCTCTTAATTCCAACCTGTCAGCAAAGGCGTTTTGGTCTCGTTTTCTGCGCACTTCGTTCCTGGAGGTGAAGGACGGAGGTGATGTGGCAAAACACAGCTCCCCACTGCCCTCGGTGCAGACTGGGGGCTGCCCAGGGTCACTCATGGGGTGAGCTCTGTGCCACCTGGCTCACCACAGCATGGCACTCTTGTTTCCCAGGAATTCACTCCGGAGAGTTTGACAGGATGATTATTTCCCCTTGCCTCCAAATGTGCTTAAAGGGATGAGCTGGCGAGCTGGCTGTGGGCTGCTGCATCCTCAGGATTTATCCCCACACAGCATCCTCCCAGGTTTGGCCAATCTAAGTGAAGACACTGTTATTCCCTGCGTGGTGTGTTTTTAAGCTCATTTCTGTCCGTGGTCCCTGGAGACAGCTGGCTGGACACTGCTGGGTGGGGATGTGATGGATGCAGGTGCTGGAGAATCTCTGGTGTCTGGAGAAATGTGCAACCAGGTGTGTGCCAAAGGTGAGGGGGCAGTCGAGGTGGCACTGGGCAGGTGCAGTCAGGGAGGTGCAGAGGCTTTGGGATGCAGATGGCCAGCGAACAAGGAGGTGTGTGTGCTGTCCTCATGGATGGTCACCCAGGGAACTGCTCTGGCTGTAATTGCCACATGTTTGCTGAGCTCGGGACTTTGCAGCAGTGCCTGACCTGTGGTGGGGCATCAGGTGAATGAGACTACTCTCACTTTTCTTAGCAAGAGGGCAAAGCTACAGGGGTACATGCCTGGCTTCATTTTCTAGAGGCTCTCCCATGCCTCCTGCTGTCCTGGAACCTGGGGGAGGGTGCTCAGGATTTCTGCACTGCAGTTCAGTGGGTGGTTGCACAGGCTGGGTGGGATGTTCTAAAAGCCCCCTGTACCTTGGGTGGTCACAGGGTTGGGATGGACTTACTCTGGAGTGGCAAAACAAGCACTTTCCAGTATGTCCAGATGAGTCCTGGGCAGGGAAACTGATGCCCTGGCACTGCCCAGGGAGCAAGGAGGTGGCATCAGCTGTGCCCTCCCAGTGCACAGAGCAGCAGTGGGAGATCTTATCACCCAGCACTCAGCTGTGCTCACACAGGGACTGGCTGCAGGCAGGATACTCCCCTTGTCAGGAAACCCGTGGAAAAATGTACGTGTATCCAGAAATATTTGAGAGCTGAAGTCAATCTGCAGGATTTTCATCTGCTGTTGGGAAGTGCCTTCTCAGATCATCATCATAAGTGTGATAAGTTCATTGTTACACAAAATACACAATGTGTTTGGCCCGAAAAGCAAAATAAGGCTTCAGAGGATGCAAAAGCAAAGCCGAGTTCTCGCATTGTGATGCATTTCAATCTCAGCCTCCTCCCCATTAGTGTGTGGTGCTGAGCCAGAGGGTAGGAGCTGCGAGTTTGCACATATGGAAAGGTAGGAAAGATAACCCATTTCCTCCAGGAGCAGTAACATGGGCTGGAAGAAACCACGTTGGGATTGAGAGAGAGGAACCAAGGCAGGAGAGGGAAGGAGAAGAGGTTAATTCCATTTCATAGATAACGATGCAGACAGCACTAACCAAGGACATGAACCCTGGCAGGAGGCAGGAGGGTTGCATGGATGTCCCCTGGAGCAGCTCCTGGTGCACCTGTGAGTGATGGGGAATATGCAGGTCCTGGAAGATGCCTTGCCTTTAATGCCACGTATGAGTTTCCAGCACACAGTGGGAATGGGATGTTAGACATGAGGTCAGTGTGAGGGGCAGCTTTGGGGCCAGCAGGGAAAGAAAGCAGGAGCTGCAGGCTCTGGTGCTCCCCAGCTGCTGGTGGGAGGCTCTTCAGCCTGAGCTGCTCAGTTCCTCTCGAGGGCAAGGAGGAGTCCAGCTGAGCACCTGCTCCACACTGGACATGGCTGGTGAGCAGCAGGTCATGGAGCACCTGGAGGTTACTGTGGAGTCTCTGCAGCACTGGCCAACAGCCCACACTCCCTGCATGTGAGAGAAATCATTGAAACATTTGGTTTGGGTGGGAAGGGACCTTAGAGTTCATCCCATTCCAACCTCCTGCCCTAGGCAGGGACACCTTGTCCTTGACCAGGTGGCTCCAAGCCCCGTCCAACCTGGCCTTGGGCACTTCCAGGGCTGGGGCATCCACAGCTTCTCTGGGCAACCTGTGCCAGGGCCTGCCCACCCTCACAGGGAAGAATTCCTTCTCAATATCCCATCTAAATCTGGTCTCTGTCAGTTAAAAGCCATCCTCCCTCATCCCTGCTCTGCTGGGACAGCCACAGCAGCAGACTGGGGGCAGTTATCCCCTCCATGCAGCACGGGGGAGGAGAGCTGGGCTGGGTTAGTCTGGGCACACGTGGGCTGTTCCCAGCCTGCAGGTACCTGAAGGGTAAATACAAAGCTGAGGGAGCCAAACTCCTCTTGGCTGTGGCACACACAGTGACAAGGGGCAGCATCCCCAGGCTGCAGCCTCAGGTGGGATACCAGGGAAAGCTTTCCCCCAGGAGGGTGGTGCAGCTCTGAAAGGTCAGGCATCCCCATCCTTGGTGAGACTTGGCTGCCCTGATTTGTGCCCTGCTCCAAGAGGGAGGATGGACTGGGACCTCTGGATGTCCCCACCACCAGTGCTGTAGTGGCCTTGCAAAGACTGGAATGGTTGTGTGGACAGAGCAGTCGGGCCGTGCAGGCAGGCCCAGCCCTGGGGGAGCCCACCAGTTTCCAGCATCCCTATTCCTGCTGTTCTGCTCCTGCCAACATCCCAGCTTGGCCACAGCAGCCAAGGATGGCAGCAGGCACCACGTCCCTGGTCCAAACTTGCTGTGAGATTTCAGCAGTGCTTGGGCCAACGAGGAGCTGGCTCAGCTCAGTGACGCTCCTGCTTTCTCTGCCTGGGAGAAAGGAGCCCCTGCTCCATCCCCTGTAAGGCAACTCCT
>NW_020956319.1:176611-179416 GCF_003031625.1 Empidonax traillii | reverse complement strand
CATCCCAGCTTGGCCACAGCAGCCAAGGATGGCAGCAGGCACCACGTCCCTGGTCCAAACTTGCTGTGAGATTTCAGCAGTGCTTGGGCCAACGAGGAGCTGGCTCAGCTCAGTGACGCTCCTGCTTTCTCTGCCTGGGAGAAAGGAGCCCCTGCTCCATCCCCTGTAAGGCAACTCCTCCTATCAGCAAAGGAGTTTTCTGTATGGAGGATTTCAGTGAAAATGGGGAGAAGGGATGGGGAAGGATGGAGAGAAAAATACTTTTTTTTCCACTGCAGATTTCAGCTTTTAATCAAAAACCAGACACAGCCTTTGACAATTTTGGCTCATTCTGATGAAAGACTTTTAATGAAAACTGAAACTGTCCATAGGGAATAGGAGCTTAAAACATAAACAATGAAGTCAATCAACCATCCAACCAAATCTTTCTTATTCTTTAATAAGCAAGTGGGAAGAAGTGGTGTTAGAGTGATGGGAAGGATGCCTGGCCAAGACAGAGAAAGGCGTGGACAAGTGGTGGTCAGGAAGGTTTGGGACTCATGGAATTGCACAGTGTGATGGGGACACTCCCCTGGGGCTGAAGGGTTTGCTCAGATCCCATCAGCAGCTGCTGCCCCGTCCGGCTGTGGGAGGGACACTGGATGGTCCCAGCTCCAGGGGCAGAGGCTGCAGTGTGGGATTCCTGCCCTCCTGCCAGGCACTGCCCCCTGCATCCCAGCCAGAATGCACAAGGATGGATAAAACAGCCAGTAAGAGGGAGGGGAGCATCCCTTTGGAGAACATGGATGGAATTGTGAAATCACAGAATTGGTGAGGCTGGAAAAAACCTCCAAGATCTTCAAGTCCTACTGTTGCCCCAGCACTGCCAAGGCCATCAGTAACCCATGTCCCCAGGTCCCACATCCACAGGCCTTTTGAATGTTTCCAGGGATGGTGATCCCACCACATCTATGGGCAGCCTGCTCCAAGGCCTGACCACCCTTTCTGTGAAGAAATTTTCCCCAATATCCCACCTGCCCCTCCCCTGGCACAGCTGGAGGCCGTTCCCTCTCCTCCTGTCCCTGTTCCCTGGGAGCAGAGCCCGACCCCCCCCGGCTCCCCCCTCCTGTCAGGGATTGCAGAGCCAGAAGGTCCCCCCTGAGACTCCTTTTCTCCAGGCTGAGCCCCCCCAGCTCCCTCAGCTGCTCCTGCTGCTCCAGCCCCTTCCCAGCTCCATTCCCTTCCCTCCACACTCTCCAGCCCCTCAGTGTCTCTCCTATCTGAGTGCCCCAGAACTGTCCCCAGGACTGGAGGTGCCCCAGCAGTGCCAGCACAGGGACAGTCCCTGGGCCTGGGACACCCCATGGCTGGCACAGCCCGGGGGCCATTGGCCTCCTTGCCCACCTGGGCACACCTGGGCTCATGTCAAGCCACTGTCACCAGCACCCCCAGGGCCTTTTGCTGTCAGGCAGCTTTCCAGCCCCTCTGCCCCAAGCCTGGAGCTCTGCCTGGGGCTGGTGTGACCCAGGTGCAGGATCTGGAACATCAACTTGTTGAGCCTTGTACAGTTGGCCTCGGCCATGGAGATGGCAGAGGAACCTCTCCCATCCTCACCCAGAGCTGCTGCAACACTCTCACTTCCATGGATGAGCTCAGCCCTTACTTTGGAGCCTTTGCATGAAAAAGGCTCAGCCCCCAGCTCTGCCTGGCTCAATCACAGGTTCACTTGGAAACTATGGAGGAAGCAAAGCTTGCACCTGACCCTGGTCCTAGTCCAAGAAGAGCTGAGGCAAGTCGGAAAGCAGGTCCCACCCTGTAAGTGGCAGGTACCCTGTGTTTATGGTAATAACAATAATTTACCCTTCACTATCACCTTCCAGCTGAAGAGCATAAAGCCCTTTGCAGGCATTAATTATCATTAGCCTAATGACATGGTTGATGAAACGGAGGCTGTGAAAGCTGGAGTGATCCACCCAAGGTCCCCAGGCCTCTGTGGTGGCTGAGGCAGGAGTTAGGGGCAGGCTTTGGGCTCAGGGGGGCCCTCAGAGGTTACCCTGATGGTTCCATGTGTGCCCCATTGCCACCTCCTCCTGGGCCATCCCTGCTGGCTGGGGATTGCTCCATGGCACGGGGGGAGCAGGCAGTGCTGCTGCATGAGCCTGACAGTGGCTGGAGGAGCCCCAGTGTTGGGATCCCAGTGCTGGGACCCTCCTGGGGTGCCCCAGGGCTGGCCACGATGGCAGCACCAACAGCCCAGGAGCTGGGGAGCTTTTCCTGGGCACAGCAGAGGCGTGGGCAGAGCTGCTGGAGCACCCCTGGCTGCAGAGGGCAGCAGGGACGGGGCAGAGCACCCACTGTGGGTGTCGTGGGGTGCAAAGCAGCCGCTTTGGGCTGCAGAGCATCTGCCGTGGGATGCAGAGCCCAGCTGGGCGCAGGGCTGGCAGCCAGGGCTGGGGCACAGGAGGCTGTTAACACCACACAGAAATTCCCTTTGAAGGCGGGGGATGATTTATGGGTTATTACCGGCTGTGACAGGGTCGGCTGCCAGGCCTGGGTGATTTGGGGTTGGGGGGTGCGGGAGGATAATGGGGACAAATTGGGGCCCGAAGGAATGTGCGCTGGTGGAGCAGCGGGGGTGGGGTGGGGAGGGCAGGGAGGGGCCGCCTTCTCCTCCATTCCCAGACACAACCTGCTCTCATTATCCGGAGCCACCACAGGCGCTAACGCACACAAATATATTCTAATTTATTAGAGCTGGCAAAGATCTCTTTGCAGAGAGCGAACGTTTTATTTTTGAGGCTCAGTGGTTCAAGTGTTTGAAAGGGC
>NW_020956319.1:175040-176590 GCF_003031625.1 Empidonax traillii | reverse complement strand
CCAGAACTGTCCCCAGGACTGGAGGTGCCCCAGCAGTGCCAGCACAGGGACAGTCCCTGGGCCTGGGACACCCCATGGCTGGCACAGCCCAGGGGCCATTGGCCTCCTTGCCCACCTGGGCACACCTGGGCTCGTGTCCAGCCACTGTCACCAGCACCCCCAGGGCCTTTTGCTGTCAGGCAGCTTTCCAGCCCCTCTGCCCCAAGCCTGGAGCTCTGCCTGGGGCTGGTGTGACCCAGGTGCAGGATCTGGAACATCAACTTGTTGAGCCTTGTACAGTTGGCCTCGGCCATGGAGATGGCAGAGGAACCTCTCCCATCCTCCCCCAGAGCTGCTGCAACACTCTCACGCTCAGCCCTTACTTTGGAGCCTTTGCATGAAAAAGGCTCAGCCCCCAGCTCTGCCTGGCTCAATCACAGGTTCACTTGGAAACTATGGAGGAAGCAAAGCTTGCACCTGACCCTGGTCCTAGTCCAAGAAGAGCTGAGGCAAGTCTGAAAGCAGGTCCCACCCTGTAAGTGGCAGGTACCCTGTGTTTATGGTAATAACAATAATTTACCCTTCACTATCACCTTCCAGCTGAAGAGCATAAAGCCCTTTGCAGGCATTAATTATCATTAGCCTAATGACATGGTTGATGAAACGGAGGCTGTGAAAGCTGGAGTGATCCACCCAAGGTCCCCAGGCCTCTGTGGTGGCTGAGGCAGGAGTTAGGGGCAGGCTTTGGGCTCAGGGGGGCCCTCAGAGGTTACCCTGATGGTTCCATGTGTGCCCCATTGCCACCTCCTCCTGGGCCATCCCTGCTGGCTGGGGATTGCTCCGTGGCACGGGGGGAGCAGGCAGTGCTGCTGCATGAGCCTGACAGTGGCTGGAGGAGCCCCAGTGTTGGGATCCCAGTGCTGGGACCCTCCTGGGGTGCCCCAGGGCTGGCCACGATGGCAGCACCAACAGCCCAGGAGCTGGGGAGCTTTTCCTGGGCACAGCAGAGGCGTGGGCAGAGCTGCTGGAGCACCCCCGGCTGCAGAGGGCAGCAGGGACGGGGCAGAGCACCCACTGTGGGTGTCGTGGGGTGCAAAGCAGCCGCTTTGGGCTGCAGAGCATCTGCCGTGGGATGCAGAGCCCAGCTGGGCGCAGGGCTGGCAGCCAGGGCTGGGGCACAGGAGGCTGTTAACACCACACAGAAATTCCCTTTGAAGGCGGGGGATGATTTATGGGTTATTACCGGCTGTGACAGGGTCGGCTGCCAGGCCTGGGTGATTTGGGGTTGGGGGGTGCGGGAGGATAATGGGGACAAATTGGGGCCCGAAGGAATGTGCGCTGGTGGAGCAGCGGGGGTGGGGAGGGCAGGGAGGGGCCGCCTTCTCCTCCATTCCCAGACACAACCTGCTCTCATTATCCGGAGCCACCACAGGCGCTAACGCACACAAATATATTCTAATTTATTAGAGCTGGCAAAGATCTCTTTGCAGAGAGCGAACGTTTTATTTTTGAGGCTCAGTGGTTCAAGTGTTTGAAAGGGCAGCATTCTCTGTGCCTCCAATGTGGGGCTA
>NW_020956319.1:130321-174098 GCF_003031625.1 Empidonax traillii | reverse complement strand
CCGCGGTGGTGCATGTGTGTCTTTTTCTTCCCCTTCTCCCCATCTCTCGTTTGGAATAAACGCTGTGGTTTGAAAGTGACTCCATCCCTGTTTGTGAGGAACGTGGGGCTCTCAGGGCTGCTGTCATTTTTTGCATGCGAAGCAGCTGCAGCCTCCCTTCCAAAAACCTTTGGGCCCTGAGCAGGACGGCAGGATGTATTTTTGGATGCGGGCTTGGCCTGGCGGGGCTCCAGGGAGAATTTCCTCTCCTTGCTCGGGATTCTGCACTAATCAAGCATTCAGTTCCGGCGCCCGCGGGCAGGGCTGGGAGCAGAGGCCCCGTCCATCCCGGAGATGATAACCATGCTCAGCACATCCCCGCACAGCCCTGCGGGCTCGACCTGCCCCCGCCAGGAGCAGCGGCGGGATTCCTCCGCTCCAGCCAGGGCTGGGTGGAGAGAGCCAACCCTTCTAGCTGGCAAGATAGGGGACAGCTGCTGCTGCTGCGCCTGTTTTCCAGGCAAGCAGCGCAGTAAATTGGGACAATCCAGGAATTTCACCCCCCTTTTTATAATCCAGGTCATGCAACGGCTAAAAACACCACGAGCCCCACACATTTCTGAGCAAACCCTGCCCTTCTCCGAGGCTTCTGTGCCACCCCGAGGTGCGGGGTGGGGATGGAGCCCGCGGGGCGGGGGGCGCGCAGGGAGCCCCGGGGCCGCGGCAGGATGCGGCGGGCGGTGAGTCATTCCCGCTCCCATCCCACGCCGTCTCGGAGGGTGAGTTATGGGACTTCTCCTCTGCTGAGCAGGCACAAATCATCGGGGCCTGTCAGGAGTCAGGATGAAGTGGGCTGGCTGGAGAGTCCACACTAGTCCTTTAACAAGATTGATGCTTTGCCGCTTCCCAGGTCTGAGTTCAAGAATCTATATTTTATTCCTTCCCTCCTCTCCCTTCTCCCTGCCCCGTTCGCCGCTGCAGAAACTCGCTCTTATAATTCCTGGTCAGGTCTGTGTGTGCGAGGTGGTAATGTGTCTCCCTGGGAAGAAAAAAATTGTTTCTAGGAAAGATTTATGTGGAATGAATTATTTAACCTCACAGCCCCGACTATCCCCCTGCCTGCCCACCTGCACAGACTCCAGGACTGGAGAACTTTATCTGGGACAGGCCAGGTGAGGATGGGCCAGTGTGTGGCTGGGGATGCTCAGGGATCAGAGAGGACCCAGGGGTGCAGAGGCCAAAGCCCACGCAGGGTCTGTGAGCTGCAAGTGCCCCTGCTCCTCCCAGGTACCCGTGCCTGGCTGTGGCCATTGCTGCCTGCTTGTCCTTCAGAGCTCTGAGAGCGGGGAGAAAGCCAGAGGTGAACAGCTGGTAAAACATCTGGAGTGCCCTTCTGCCAAGGCCAGACATCTCTGCCCCCCTCCCTTCCCCCCAGACAGGACACACTGGTGGAGCTCAACCAGCATAACCCCTCTCTCAGCTGAAATAATTTCCACCTCCCAATCTTGGAGCTTCCCTCCATGTCTGTGACAAACCCCCAGGAGCGATGGGGTGGCTGTGCTGGGGTGGCAGAGGGGAAGGGACAGGCAGGGCTGGCATGGGAGTGCAGTGCTGGGGGTTGCTGATGGCTGGTGCCTGGCAGGATCAGGAACACGAAGCCCAGCCCAGGGTTCTGCACACCCGGGGCAAACTGAGAGGCACAAAACATGTTTGTAAGATATTTTTCCCTTGCAAATCATGATTTCTGCAGGAAGTGCCTGTCTGCAGCAAATTTCCAGAAAGAGAAAAAACACACACGCAGAATGGGCTCGTGCGAATTGAAAACAAAAAGCTGCCAGACGTTCCCTGCTCCTCACTGCCCGCCCCCTCGGAGAAATATTGGCAGAGGATGGGAAGGGAAGGGAAGCCAGAAAACTTTTGAAGAAAAATATTAATGAGAACCAAACCCTTTCTGCTTCTTCTTTAATTTCCATAGGGAAGATCAAGGACTCCCTGCCCTGCCCTCTGGACTCGTTGCTGACCCCGGAGTGAGGACAGGAGTGGTGCTGCTCCAGGCCTGCTGCTGTTTGTGCAAGAGCCAGCCCAGAACCCCTGAGCCTGAGCGTGCCTTGCTCCATTGACCCCTCTTCCTTAGGCCTGGAGCATCTTCTGAATCCTGGAATGGGTCCTTTCTGGGGAAGGGGATGATGTTCCAGCAGGAGAGCAGCCCCAGCACACAAGCCTGTGTGAGCATGGCCTGCTTGAGGGAAGGACCCTGGAAAGCCCAGAAGGAGTCCCAAGTGCCAGCCTGTCTGGGGACATGGTGCCCAGCCTGGGGACAGAGCCACTGTCAGGGTGTCCCCTGGCTCCAGCCCCACTGCACAGCAGAAGCAGGAGGGGTGGGAAGGGTTTTCTCTCCAGCCACAAGCTGAGAGGGCAGAGAGCAGCTCAGACACAAACATGGCAGGAGGATTTGATGGGGACAGTGGAGTTTGCACTGTTTTGCCTCCGAAATCTGCTGAAGGATTCAACACCTGCTTTCTGAAGGTTGTTCTTCTGAATCCCAGGGCCACAACCCTTGTGACAGAGGAGGGGACCACCTGAGCTGCCAGAGTCCTCAGCATCAGCTCCCAAACACCTGACTTTGGACAGCTAGGTGGGAGGGCTGGGGAGAGGAGGGACTGGCAGTGGGGAGAAATGGAGTCTGCAGGCACTGTTGCCTGCAGTGGTACACTGGGATCCCACAGAGCAGAGGGGTCTTGCACTGAGATGGTGCTGGGGCATCCTGGCATCCCACCGTGGCCCTGCTGGGGCACACTGGGATGCTGGAATGGACAGGGGGCTCTACTCTGCTGGATTTCTCTTGGAGTCTGCTGGGAGGGTGAGATGTGTGGGAGTTCCTGCTTGGGGTGGACTTCAGCAGGACCGTGCAGGTGAACCAGGGTCACTGGGATGTGCTGGTTTTCCAAGAGACAGCAGGATGCACAGGCAGAGCTGTGCAGCAGCTCTCTGGTGACAGCAGGACTGTCACAAAATACCATCTCCTCTGGAGGAAAGGGCAAGGCAGGCAGCTGGAGCCTGAGCCTCCTCAGTTCACGAGGGTTTGATCAGGGAGATGGTGCCCCCCTGCCTTGCTGTGCAAGGGCAGAGTCCATCCCCCTTGCCTGGTTTTGCAGGATCCTCGTTCCCCCAAACACCTCCTGGCTCGAGGTTTCCCAGTTCACTGTCACAGCAATACAGAAGCAAGTCCTAGGAGGGAACTACAGGGTCAGGGGGATCTGAGAGGGGGCTGTGGAGTACTGGGGAGGGGGGGGGTGAACTACAGAGGCAGATGTTACTGGGCAGGTTTGAACAGTCAGGATGGAGGAGGAGGCCTCCCTGATCCTCTCTTTCACATGTGGGGTGTGGGATGTGCACCCCAGGCCTGCACTTTGCTCAGCACTCACTGACTCCCTCCTTTGTGCAGCCCCTTCTACAGTGCAGCACACAACCACCTTCCTCTGCAGCTGCCTGACCCCTCTCCTGCATCTCTCAGGCTCCTTGGGGAAAAGGCTCCTCTGGGGGTGGGGGAAAAAAAGCTGAGGAGCTGGTCAGGATGGGCTCTGCTCCCAGTGCTGCTGGAGCTGAGGTGGGCACAGCAGCCACAGCACCCCTGAGGGGGTGGGCAGGGCAGGCACTGAGATGGGCAGGATGCTGCCCTGGCCCACCCAGGCAGCTGCTCAGAGCCTCTCTGAAGGGCTGGGGCTGCACCATGCAGCTCTGTCTGAGAGCACCACTCCCCACCCTCTCACAGGAATCCTGCAGAGAATCCCAAACGCTCAGAGGAGATTGGACTGAGCAGGTGAAGTGCTCAGGAGTGCCAGGATCAGGAGGGGCAGCTACAGTGGCTGGGGTGGGAGGGGTACAGAGCTATTCCAGCCAGCACCCCAGAGCTGGGTGGGTGTGCTGGGAGGGCAGCTCTGCCACGGGGACACAGCACAGGCTGGTGCTGCCTCGATCAGGGTGAGCAGAACCCACCTGCCTTTCTGAGCCAGGGAACAGGAGGGGAGGAAATGCCCTTGGTTTCTGCCACGGGAGGTTTAGCTTGGATATTAGGAGATATTTTTTCATGGAAGGGGTTGTAAAGCATTGGCACAGGCTGCCCAGGGCAGTGGTGGAGTTGCCATCCCTGGAAGCTTTCAAAAAAGGTGTGGACATGGCACTTGGGGACATGGTTAGTGGTGAACACAGGGCTGATGGCTGGACTTGACGATCTTAAAGGTCTTTTTCAACCTAAACAATTCGGTGGTCTTATGATCCTGTGAGTCCTTTGGGTCTCTCTGTCCCTTGCTGTCTTGCTGGGCTTATCCTGGGAGCCCACCCGAGGCATCAGCGAGGGCTCTGAGCCCCACTGACCCCACCCACTGACCACCCCAGCGCCAGAGAAAACGCCAGAAAACCTCTGCAAGTGCTGGTCTGTGGTACCAGCCCCAAGGCTCCAGCCCACAGAGCTCTGTGAGCAGCATTCCAGGGCACACCAGGGGGATTACACTGCACAACACGCACAGCCGTGCCTATGCCTCGTGCATCCCCAACAATGCTCAAAGACACCCACAACAGTGCCTCCAGCTTTCAGTTAAAACTAATTTTAACCAGCAAACACCTGCCAAATTGATTTTACGGCTTTGACACCGGTAAATCACTTGAAATTTCAAGCCTCCACAGAATTTGCATTCTGCTATTTTCACGTCTCTTGGAAATTCTCGACTTTGGCTGGTTTCACCGTGGAACTTCTTCACAAAGCAGCCCAGGGGCCAGGAGGTAAGAGGCAGAAAAATGGCAACACGAGTGACTGCTGGGATGCACACTGAATGGTTTGTGCTGCATTTTTTGGGTCTGATGTCTGGGTCTGGCTGATCCTGAGTTTGAGATGTCACTTTGTCTACAGGTGAGCAAATCCTTCATCTGTTGGAATCGGGCTTGTGAATGGGTTTCCTTGTGATTATCTCCCCAAATAAATGACTCTGTTGTATGACTGGGTGGCTCAGGAGGGCAACTCTGCTGAACCTTGTCTGTGATGAGCTTGGAGCCTGCATTTCATGTGTTCTGTTTGCTCCAGAGACAAATGAAATCAGATGAAATCCACAAATGAGTGCGATTGCCTGGACGGACAAAATCATCTCACCATAGTGGCTTCCATGGAGAGAGAATCAGAGAACCACAGAATGATTTAGGTTGGAAGGGACCTTAAACACCATCCAGTTCCACCCCCTGCCATGGGCAGGGACACCTTCCACTAGCCCAGGTTGCTGCAAGCCCCGTCCAACCTGGCCTTGGACACTTCCAGGGATCCAGGGGCAGCCACAGCTTCTCTGGGCAACCTGTGCCAGGGCCTTCCCACCCTCACAGGGAAGAATGTCTTCCAAATATCCCATCTAATCTTGCCCTCTGTCACTGAGAAGCCGTTCCCCCTTGTCCCACCATTACAATCCCTTGCAAAAAGTCTTTCCCAGTGTTTCTTGTAGGCTCCCTGCAGGTACTGGAAGGTCACAAAGCCCGTGTTACAGGGGTGGGATATCACTTGGATTTTGGTGTATCCCTGCATAGCTGGATGAGCTGGGCCCAAAGAACAGCCAAAGCCCCAGGTTTTATTCCTTCCACCCACAGTGTGTTCAGTAGTTGATGGTGCTTGTGAGGAGAGTTGCTCTCACTGCTTTTGTATGACAAGGACATAAGGAAAGGAAAATCAAAGCATCTTTAAGGTGTTCCTGGAAACAACAATGCTGCTAGAGGAGGATTTTATCTCTGAGATTTTTAATGGAGTGGATATCTTATCCTCCAGCATCCCAGCTGTTGTGTCCTGCAGTTCCTTTGTTTTCCAAGTGGGCTGCTCGTGGCAAAGGGTCAGGGTGGTGCAGCCTTTACCATGTTCCCCTCTCACTCACAGCCCTGCAGAACAGGAAGAACAGAGGTGATGTACCCAGGATGGGGCTGAGAGAAGCTAGAAAACATTCCCATAATCTGACCCCAGAGCTCCCAAACCCTCAACCTGCCAGTGCTGCAGGTGAAGCTGAGCTGTGCCCAGAGAGCACCGTGGAAGAGAGACCCAAAAGCAGAGAAAGAGCTGGATAATGTGATGGAGTGAAATGGGAAATTTAGAACAGTATAGGGAAGGAGAAAGGAAGAACCACAAAGAAACTGGAGAACTGCAGATACCTGTTCTGTGAAAAGATCTGAACAAGGACTGACACCCTCAAAAACCGTGTTAGAAACCCAAGAGAAAAGGAGAAGGAAGGTGGAAGGACAGAAAACAGAGCAGAGACCACAGTTTGGAGTCCCTGAGCTCAGGGAGAAGAAACAGAGAACCATAAAAGAGAAAAGAGCAGCTTGTCCTGAAGGAAGAAAGACAGAGGTAACAGTGTTAACCAGGAAACAGAGGAGGAGGTGTAGGAGACATGCAGAGAAGATGGAGAGGATGGAGCAGGCCAAGAGGGACAGGGACAAGTGGTGGGCAGGTCCTGCTTTCACATGCCACGTGTGTCTAGGCCAAGGCAGGGGAGAGGAGCAAAGAGAGGAAAGACTCAGGTGCCCTTCAGAGGAGTTCTGTCCTTGTTTTTGGTGAAGGGCAAGGAGAGAGCACAGTGGAGGTGGGCAGATGATCTGAGCTTACGAGGAAGCCTTTGCCACTGGAAAGGATTAGTGTACAAAGGATTGTTCTGAAATGTGTGATCCTCCTCAGGAACTTTGGAAACTACTCTTCTGGGGCTGAAGGTGGCACAACTGGTAAGTGGCTTTCTGACAGGACTCTGGGATGAGTACAGGAGTGGGGGAAGGTGCTGCTGCCTGAACCCTCAGCACTGCCATTGGTGAGGATGCTCTTACTGGACAGGGTGGAAATGGAAGTGACCATTGCCTGTGTGGAAGAAAGCTCCAAGAGTTCAGGGCACTGAGACTGTGAGGAACCAGCTCATCACAGAATCTCAGAATGGTTTGGTTTGGAAGGGACCTCAAAGATCATCTCATTCCAAACCCTGCCATGGGCAGGGACACCTTCTACTAGCCCAGGGTGCTCCAAGCCCCGTCCAACCTGGCTTTGAATACTTCCAGGGATGGGGCAGCCACAGCTTCTCTGGGCAACCTGTGCCAGGGCCTGCCCACCCTCACAGCCAGGAATTTCTTCTCAGTATATCCCATCTCTCCCTGCCCTCTGGCAGTGGGAAGCCATTCCCTGTGTCCTGTCCCTCCATCCCTTGTCCCCAGTCCCTCTCCAGCTCTCCTGGAGCCCCTTTAGGCCCTGCAAGGGGCTCTCAGGTTTCCCTGGATCCTTCTCTTCTCCAGGTGAACCCCCCCAGCTCTCCCAGCCTGGCTCCAGCCTTGGGATCAGTGTAAGTGGCCTCCTCTGGACTTGCAGAAGCAGAACCACCAGGAGGTTGTAGGCAGCTCTCATGAAGGAGCAGAACTGGAGAAAAGAGTGAGTCCAAGGCACTGCCACCACCCTGCAGACTGTGAAGCAGGCACTGTAAGCTGTAACTGCAGGGGAAATAATCTGGCCTGTGTCATACACAAGGTTTTTGAGCTTATGTTATATGGGACAACAGATAAAGTCAGTGACATGTATGGAAAAATGGAATAAAATCCAGCTTGTGTTCTCCAAAGGCAGCTTGTCAGGGACTGAGCAATCCATGGCTCTTCTGCACTGTGTTGTGTCTGTCTGGATTTAAACAACTATCGGATAAAGCACCCATGGGAAATTATTAGCTAACCTAGAGAAGATGGGATCACAGAATTGCAGTGGATAAAGAACTTGTGAAGGGTGAGTCTGCAGTGGATAATATTAAAAGGAGGTTATCAGGAGGAAGGCAGATAAGTGGTGATGTTCCCTGTGGACGGGTCTCGGGGCTGTCTCTGAGCGTTTCCTTTCTTGGCCTTGCTTGCACCCTGCCTGGAATCCAGACCCAGCAGGAGGATGACCATGTCAGCAGGAGCACAGCAACCAAGAAAGGAAGAGCAGAGAGCAGCAAGGAATGGGAGAGCACTTACCTTGCCAAGAGCCGACGTCAGGCAGCCCTTCCAGCCAGCAAACGGACGGCACCTCCTGGGCTGAGAGAGCAGATAAGACCAGGCTGAAACAGTTCAAGTATTTCTGTACTGATGCCAGGAACATGAGCAATTAAATGGAAGAATTAGAAGGCCTCATCCAGGAGGAATGAGTAATCCTGGGAACTGTGGATATGGGAGGACTTATCTTCCAGAGCATAGATGGGAGAACAAGTGTTACAGATATCCTTGATCACAGCCAGATTGTTCTACCAGACAGAAACAGGGGAGACGAGTTCAGGGTTTGTCTCGCTGAAGAGCTGGAAAAGAGAGTTTGGTCCTGACAAAAACCTGAGCCTGAGTGGCCCTGACTTGGTTTGGTTTCTGTGGGATGGGCTGGGGGGGGACACGAATTGGTCTCTGCCCAAGGGCTGGGTGTTGGCCTGCAGGCTTTGAGGGCAGAAGCAAACCAGATAGTGATGCTGCCTGGCCAGGGGAGCTCAGAGGGGGAGGATGGACACATGGGTGGTCCTGCCTGGAGCCACATCCCCAAGGGAGGGAAGGGCTGCAGGTCCCCACCATGGACGTGCCCCAAGCCAGGCACAGCCAGAGAGCTGCAGGAAAGGGCAAGGCTGAGAGAGGAGGAAAGGTGGGATTGCAGTAGGATGGGATGATGTAAGGGAAGCCTTGCTGCAGGAGATCTATGGCTTCTGTGGGCAAGAGACAAACTCAGGCAGAGGCTGCTCTGTGGCACCAGGAATATTTTCTTCTGCTGGACAGTGAGATTGCCAAGACTGGAAGTGGCCACTGCCTGCTCGGTGCTGGTGCTCTGGGAGTGCTTGGCTGGTCAGAGTTACTTGCAGGTCCAAGGTGAAGATGGGACAGTCACTTGGGCTTTGCTTTCCTCCTGGCTGGTGTTCCACCCTGGTCCCTCTGCTCTGGAGCACACTGTGCTCCCAGCCTTTCTGGATGTACTGGAGATGATCTTGAGGAGGTGAGGGAAGGAAGGAATGGGCTATCCTGCCCCTAATCTCTGTTCTCCCGTTGCTTGCCAAGGCTGTGAACTGGTCAGGATGAGAAGAAATGGTCTCGAATTGCATCAGGGGAGGTTTAGATCAGTTATCATGAAAAATATCCTCACTGAAAGAGTGGTCAGGTATTGGAACAGGCTGCCCATGCAAGTGGTGGAATCATCATTCCTGGAAGTGTTCCAAAGGCACGTGGATGTGGCACCTGGGGACGTGGGTTAGTGGTGAACATGGGGATGCTGGGTTAATAGTTGGACTCAGTGAGGGCTTTTCCAACCTTAATGATTCCATGATTCTGTGACTGACTCTGGGGCTCACTGCTGTTCCTTTCAGAGGTGCAGCAAGGCCAGGCCCTCTGCAGCACCAGGACTACCCTGCTCTGTGGAGGGGATGGCTGCAGGAGCCCTTGCTGGCTGGCACGTTTCCTGGCACATTTCCTGGCCTGTTTCCTGTGCCCAGGGCCAGGCCAGCTCAGCAGCACCTGTGGCAGCTCCCAGAAGGGCTGGAGAGCAGAGCATGGCACAGGCTGCATGTCCAAAGCCATCAGTGCTTGGCTCCCTGCTCCCAGGCAAATGAGCCAGTTAACCTGATCAGCTGAACATGTGGGCACCAACACGGGCAGTCAGCAGAGCGTTCCCTGCCTTGTCCTGCACGTGAGGCTCCTGCTAATCCAGCCCTCTCCTGACACATCTCAGGGCTGGCTTGGGCAGCGTGTGCCACCGGGCCAGCTCTGGCTGGGCAGGGCTGCTCTGGCCTTGCCTTCCCCTCCCAGCCTGATTTGGGGTTATTTCAGTCCCTTCTCCAGAGCCGTGGGGGAACGCCAGGTTTGTGCTGTGCCTGCAGAAACATTTCATCATTTGCTTCCCCCTCTCCGCCTCCCGGTCCCGCTGCTGCTGGGCAGCACCTCTGCATGTAGGTCAGGACGAAGGTTTTGCTTCACCTCCTGACTTCCACCACACCTTCAGTGTGTGGGCAATTACCCGGGAACTCCGCACACGCCCTGTCGGCTCTAATTACCCGGCAGAGGCAGCGCCAGAACAGAACAGAGCAGCAAACTGTGTCATCCCCCCTCCAGGGGCTCTTCCCGAGGTGTGGGTGGTGCAGTGGGCGCTGCTGGCTCAGCCTCCTGCCCCTGCCGGGGAGAGCTGATGGACTTACACGGACCAGGAGTTCATCAGCAACGAAAGGTCCGCGGTGCCAAATGTTCTCTCCAGCAGTGGCAGTGCGGCCCCAGGGCCTCTGTGTCCCTTCTTCCCGTGGTAACTGTGGATGCTGTGCTGGACACAGGCTCCCTGTCCCTCCCTGCCACTCCCAGAGCAGAGCTGAGGCCAGCAGTGATGGCATTGCTCATGTCCCTCCATCCAGGGGAGGCCGTGAAAATGGTCTGGGGTCTGGAGCCCCTCTGCTCTGGAGACAATCTGAGAGAGCTGAGGGTGTTCACCTGGGGGAGAGAAGGCTCCAGGGTGAACTATGAGCCCCTTCCACAGCCTAAAGGGGCTCCAAGAAAGCTGGAGAGGGACTTTGGACAAGGATCTGGAGATCAGGACAAGGGAATGGCTTCCCACTGCCAGAGGGCAGAGATGGGATATTGATTGGGAAGGAATTGTTACCTGTGAGGGTGGGCAGGCCCTGGCACAGGTTGCCCAGAGAAGCTGTGGCTGCCCCTGGATCCCTGGATGTGTCCAAGGCCAGGTTGGACGGGGCTTGGAGCAACCTGGGCTGGTGGAAGGTGTCCCTGCCCATGGCAGGGGTTTGAAACTGGATGATCTTTAAGGTCCCTTCCGACCCAAACCAGCCTGTGATTCTTTAAGGCAAAGCTGCACCATGAACAAATACATTCTCCCCAAACCCCACACAAATCTTCTCTCCAAACCAGTCCTCTCTGCAGCGACTCCCAGGACATCAGGAACCTCAAGGTTTGCCCCTCGGCATCTCCACACGCGTTCTGGGGGCTGGGATGGAGCTGGCTCATCACCAGAGTGGGTCTTGTCCAAAAACAGACCCTCATGTCAGTGCTCAATGCCTGGGCTCTTGTGGATATCAGGAAAGGTTTGGAGGCAAGATTATGATCTGAGAGAATCCCAGCTGGGTAGTGCTGTTGTTTTGTTGCTGGTGGCTGGTGATTGAGCCCCCAGTGCCGTTTAAGTTGGGTGTGAGGGCTGTGTACAACTGCGGGGGAAAGGACAGATAAAGCATTTTCTTTGTGCATTTTATAAATAAAATTGGTTTTTTATCATAAATCCCCCCAAAAGAGGGGAGTAAAGGAAAAAGAAAGGGAGAAAAGGAAAGGCTTGTAAAACATTTCATTTCCTGTAGAACGAATGCTTTGGCATGACCCAAATTCACTCCTCTCATTTCCATTTCTTGCAAGTTAAAATGCTTCTCTTTTGATTTGCCTCAGCCTCTTTCTCTGCCCTTCAGGTTCTCTGATGGCAACTGGACTGAGAAATCCTCCGTCTCCCTACCCCAATATCGTCCCTTTGCTTCATCCCCTGAGCTCTCAGTGCCCAATTTCCCCCCCAGCTGCCCAGAGCTGGGTGCAGGGGGGGCTGCCCCTGCCCAGAAAATCCTTCTCTGGAGGGGTCCCAGGAAAGCTGATGGGGAATCTCTGTGCCCAGGGATGAGAAATGAAGGAAAGCAGTTTTCCAGCATTGCATCCACTGAGCCCCATCAGAGGGGTTTCCTTCACAGAAGGGGCAAGCTGGTGGTGGATGGTGGGTGATGGGTCCAGCAGGCTCTGCTTCCTGCAATTTGGGCAGGACTGAGCCCAGATCCCTGGCTGGGAGCATTTCTATAAATGCAAATAAATAAAGGAAGTAAATGACAGTCATTTTGGACGTTTTCCTGTATGTAAATGCGTTTCCTTGGTAATCACATCTCTAGTATTTCTGTTTATTTTTATACATCTGTTTTTGGTTAGCCCACAGCGCTCCGTGCAGAGCACAGCCCTATCCTCAGATGTCCCTCACCTTGGGCGGGAGAGGGGCCCTGCAGTGTCCCACGTGTGTCCCCTTGCACACACGTGTGCACCAGCAGCCCTGGGGGCGCCCCTGCCCCCACCAGCGATCCCACTGCGCTGGGCAGGGACATGCAGCACCACGGGGGTCACTGCTCTGGGTTTCTGTGAGCCTGCCCAGCAGTTTGTGGTGCTGAGCTGCCCTCAGGGGCACATTTTTAACTGTGCCTGTTCAGTTGCCCGGAGGGTTTTGAAAGCCTGGGCTGGGATCAGTCCGTGGGGATCTGAGTGCTGGACCAGGACACCAGTGAGTGTGTGCCCTGCTGGTCCCCTGGTGTGTTTGGGCTGAGCAGGGTCAGGGCAGGGCACAGTGCCCTGGCTCCAAGCCCAGCTGTGTCAGGGGTTTTGGGCTCTCCCTGCCCCACAGCCAGCACACTGCCCTACTTCTGGTGCTCCACTTCTCTGGTCCCTTTGGCACCGCCCTGGGGAGCTGCACAGGGAGGATGAGGAGTGGGATGGGGGGTTGGTGGGCCCATCCCCTCATTCCCAACGTGCTTTTGATCTGTGCAAAGGGCTCTCCATCTGT
This sequence comes from Empidonax traillii, assembly GCF_003031625.1. Classification (NCBI taxonomy): domain Eukaryota; kingdom Metazoa; phylum Chordata; class Aves; order Passeriformes; family Tyrannidae; genus Empidonax; species Empidonax traillii. Next base: position 161,554 of record NW_020956319.1, on the reverse strand, counting down.
GGCCCAGCACCCTGGAAGCCACCTTGACTGTTGACCACCTTGCCTGGACCTGTACTTGGCTTTGTGGAGAGACCAGGCTGGGTCATGAGGGCTGTTTCCCACAGCCCCAGGCTGGTCCTGGAGCACAGAGACCAGCATGTCCCTTCTGAGACACCCCCTGTGACACTGGGACAGTGGGACCAACATGTCTGTGCACTGGGGCTGTCACAACAGGGTCCAGTGAGCTGTGACAGCACCCCACACCATGATCCCCAAACCTCCAGAAACTGCCCACCTCGGGTCCCCACACACCAGCTGACCATGAACGCTCCATGGGCCCCATGGTTGCTCCTTGTTGCCCACCCACCCTCCTCCCAGGGCTGCCTCTTGGGGGGAGGAAGGAAAGTGCCAAGTGGGCAGGGACCACATGGGGTCGGTGCCCAGAGCCCAAGCTCCTCTCTCTGACACTCACCCGGGGACACCCCAGTTGTTGTTCAGACATTTGTGATGCCTCAAGATTAGCTGAGAGCTGAAATGCAGCTCATAGGCTGGCTGGCACCTCACAGAATGAGTGGAGAATAAACCTTTCTGGCTTTGCAAAGGATTTTGTTCAGAATTCTCCCCTAATTTAAGCTAAAAAAGAGCATCCTTAAAATCATCAGCAGCTCACGTGCTGTGTGACAGTCACAGCGTCACAGAAACTCAGCGCTCGCTTTGCGCACACCCCCCTTTCCGCCCCGTGACCTCGCACAGGATCCGCATCCAGCCAAATTGGGTGCCACCTCTGCGTGATAAATAACCCAGGGAACACGTGCCAAGGTGCCCCTACCACGCAGCACCTGAGAGAAGTCACTGCTGTGAGCATCATCTCACCCGGCACATGGCTCGAACCCAAAGAAAAAGCAACGTTTTCTCATTCACCTCAAATTATCCGCCCACTGGAACAGGTACTATATCCTGGTGATAAACAGGAGCTGCTGGTTTAAGCACATGTTCTCCTACAACGCAGCACAAACCCAGGCTGCTGCTCAGCATCACCTGCACGGCTCTGACGCCTCCTGCATCCCCGTGGAACAAGCGGGCTGGAAATCAGCGGGGCTGGGCTTTCACTGGGACGGGAGCTCCCTGGCACTGCCCACCCCCCCCCCACACACACTCTGCTTCCCTCACCACTCTGCTTTCTCATGAACCCTCCAGCCCAGGGTTTATTGCCTGTGCCTTTTGCTGTGTCCCAGCTAGAGCCCCCAGCCCCGGCGTGTCAGACACGGTACAAGCCCTTGAACCGCGCGCCAGTGCTGCCTCTGAGAGCTGGCAGACTCATAACCATTTTTGGATAGAAAAATGTAACACTGCAAGTAAAAAAAAAAAAAAAAAAAGAAAAAAAACCTTGGATTGCATGTAAAGAAATAAAGCAAAATGCTATTCCCCCACTCCTGCTGTCTGTGCTCAAGCCTTCCAAGAAGTTCCTGTCCTCATCTGTTCGGGTATCATTTTACAGCTCAATGACAAACACAGAACTTGCCAGTTTAAACATATAGGGTTCGGTTTTGCTCTCTGGTGCTCACACACACTTACCTTTCCCTCGCAGAGGTGTGGGGGTGACAGCATTGTTAGTCCCTGTCTCCTCACAGTCCCTGGGCAGAGGCCCAGAGTCGTGGTGGGGTGTCTGGAGTGCTGCCCCCACATCCTTCCCGTGTGCCCCCCCAGCCCCCTGGAGCTCTCCCCTGCCCTGCACCAGTGCTGGGGGAACCACACGTGCTCCAATTCATGTCCACCTGTTCGTGTCCACCCTGGTCATGGACACTGGGATCCCAATCTCCTGCTCCCCACCTGTGGGGGTGGATTTACCAGAGCCCAAAAGGTGCTGCTGTCCCTCCCCATCAACTCCTTGGGGAGACAGGACCGCAAGGCAAAGCCCAGTCACACACAGCCTCACACAGAGAGGAACCAAAGCAAAGCATTCCAGAGAACAAATCACATTAAATGACGCATTGCCTGGGAGATGGCAGTGAATGCACACGCAGTCAGCCTGGCTGATGCCGACCACGCTGCTCTGGGCAGCACCCAGCACTGCCCCGCTGCTCTGGCCAGTGGATGGGGGCTGCAGCACTCACATTACCCTGCTCAGCCCCTGCCCACAGCTGCTCTCTGCTGCTCTCACACACGGCATGTCTGTCCCTCAGCCCTGCAGCCCTGGGGGAGGATGCAGGGGCAGGACCCACATCCAGAGCACTGCCCTGGCAGTGGCACGGTGGGCTTGGGGTCTGGGGAGATGCAGGAGCAGCCAGCACACAGCAAAGTCCATCTGGTGGCAGGGATCCCTGCGGCAGGATCAGTGCCTGCGGGTGGATCAGCCCTCACGGACCGCAGGGCGTCATTCCCAGATAAGGGGCTTTATGCTGAGCCTGATTTACGCCTCCCTCCCTTTCCTGCCTCCTTTTCCAGGCGCTTGAACGCTGAACTGCCTAAACTCTCCTCCAGTGTGTGTCAGATGGGACGTGCAGGGAGCTGAGCGGGACAGGGGCCAGACAGTGTTTGCTGCAGGTCACTCCATGTGCAGAGCCCTGCCCTGGTCCTGACGTCCCTGTGTGACCCAGCACGGCCTCGGGTGAGGCACAACTGGGAGTCTCTGCTGCAGGAGAACCCTAGGGACCTCCAAGGTTGGACAGCATGAACGACCCAAATCTCCTGCCAAAACCCCAGCAAACTCCTTTTTTTTTTTTTTTTTTTTTTTTCCCATTAATTTAATTTTCAGGTGGCCAGTGCAAGCCTGCTGTGTCATATTCACGTTGCCACAGCCACAGCACTGACAAGTGGGTGATTTCAGTGCCTTTGTACTTCAAAAATTAAAAAAATAAATTAATTTTCCCAAGTCTAATGAGGAGGCAGGGAGAGCTGTGCGTGGTGAGGGGCAGTGAGGTGAGGTCCTGGCTATTTTAAAGGAGACCCAGGGTTGTGCCTTTTTCTCTGCTGTGACTGCAGATCCTGTGTAGCTCTGTGTGATCCACTGGATGCTGGATCCCACGGGCACGATCCCACGGGCAGCATGAGGATGCTCCTGGAGAGCAAGGGCAGCAATGGTTCGAGGAGGGAGTGTGTTCTCAGCCATCTCGCTGCTCGGGCCAGAAGAAAGTCAGACTTTCTCTGATCCTTCCGTGAGTCACTTCATAGCAAAGGACTGAGCCAGCCCCCACGGGGCTCCGAGTGAGGGCTTTGCTGACAGTGGGGGCTCAGAGAGCCACTTGGTGGCCACGGGTTGTGTTAGGGAGGCATTTCATCGGGACATTTAAAGTGGAGCAACACGAGGGCGCTTGTATTTCCGTGCTGGGCGAAAGCTGGCTGGATATTCTGCATGTTCCCAGCTTTCTGCAGCAGGAAAGGGCCAGGATTATGGAATGACCACGGCACTGTCTCCTCACAGCTCAACTGCTGCAGGGACATCACCAGTGCCAAGCCCTCCTGGGCAGCACAGGCAGGGCTAGGCCATGACACTGTGTGTGCCCACCAGAGGAGCCACCCCTCTGGCACAGTCAGCTGTGGCTCTGTGCCCCACAGGGTGCCCACCGTGCCCCCAGCAGGGCCAGCACTGCCATCAGGAACCACGAGCACCGTGGGCAGGTTTAGCTGGAGAGCTGGAGGGATCCAGCCCTGCCCAGGCAGTACTCCAGGTTCCCAGCCTGCTGCAGCAGCCAAGCACTTGGATCGCTGGCACCACTCTCTCTCCTTGAATTACTCATCTTTTCCATTACGAGGCCTCCCATACTCCAGCAATCCATCTGTTTGGTGGTGCAATTTCAGGATCATGCCTTTTGTCAGTGATGTTAATTTTGGCAGGCAGCAGCAGATGCGGCGCTGAAGTTCCCTGCTGAGGCCTCGCCGCCTTTTCCTGGGCATCTGGCAGCGTGCTCCGAGGTGCCAGTGGAGATGGCAGCCTCCTCCCTGGTGTGGCCAGGGGTCTGTGCTGGTGGTGACTCCTGAGGCCAACAAGCAGTGCCAGTGCTTGTTGCTGGTGGCACACATTTGTGACAGGGGGACACAGGTAGCCTTGGGCATGGCTGATGCCGGGATGCTCCTGGAGCAGATGCAGACATGGATCTACCATGGGATTAGGGGAGCACTGCCACTGCGGCTGCTCAAGGGGACCACACGTGACCAGACCCCACAGAGGTATTGTTGCCCCTGAAGGTGCATCTTTAGGAGCTCCATCTGTAGGAGTTCACTGATGTGAGCTCCACATCAGCTGCTTCCTGCCTCTGGTTCTCCTCAGTGAGCTGCCTCATCCTCCCTGGGGTTCTCCCTTCTTCTCTTGTCCCTTCAGCTCTTGGCTGGTCACAGGCTGCATTTCCCCCCAGTGTCCCCCCATTTCCCCCCCACAGTGCCCAGGACAATGGGAAGGGGCCTGGGGCACCCCGAGAGTGAGGTCTGGGGGAGCAGCATGGAGAGGGTGAGAAGCCAGGCTGTGCTGACCTCCTGAGCAGGGCTCCCTGGAGAGCCATGTCACCCCCCTGCCCCATGGCATGAGGAGGGTGGGTCAGCAGGGACCACAGGGACAGCAGAGTGCAGCAAGCTCAGCTTTGGTGTAGGGGTTGGTACCTGAAATTGGAGTGGGGGGACACCAACTGCTCCATTCCTGTCACACTGGTGTCCCTCACTGCATTTGTCCCTGGCAGGGCCCTCAGCTTTAAACTTGACTCTTGCTCAGGAGCTTTGGCAGGTTTGTACCCAAAATTATTACAGGCTTGCACCCAAAATTATGCTCCTGTGAGGCTCGTTCAACTCGCAGAACTGAGCTCAGCAGTGAAACTGCTTGTGGGACAGCCCCTTGTGGAGCTGAGCCAGAGGCCTCAGGGTGTCCCCAAGTGACAGCAATGCACGAGGTGTCTGGGGAGTCTGTCCCAAATGGGACCTGCTCTCACATCCCCCTGTCCAGGTGCCTCCCCAGGAAGGGTCTCTGTGCTCCTGTGCCACCACAGGAACACTTGTCCTGGGCACTGCAAAAGCTGACAAATGGGGAAAATCTTCTTTCACGCCACCTGAAACCACTCTGGCAGAGCAAGAAGGAGAAACTGCCTCAGTGGTGCCCCACAGAGGGGTCAGCTCGAGCCCTTCCCATCTCCCACCTCCCTCCCTGACATCCACCTGCCAGGATCAGCCTGGCTCTGCTCCTGCCCACGGAGCCTCCCAGGGATGGGTGCTCCCCTGCTGTCTGTGCTGGGAGGCCGATGGGCAGCCCAACTGTGGGTCCCTGCCTGCCCTGCCTGCACTGCCTGCCCTGCCTGCCCTGCCTGCCCCACTGGCCCTGAGTGGGCAGAGCCACTGCAGAGAGAGAATCAGAGTCACAGAACCACAGAATCAGTCACAGAGTCACAGAACCACGGTCACAGTCAGAGTCACAGAGTCACAGAACTTGGAAAAGTCCTCCAAAAGATCATCAAGTCCAGCCTTTTGCCTGAATCCCCCCAGGCCCACTAAACCATACAGTGAAATGCCAACTCCACTCGTGTTTTGAACACTCCCCCACGGCCCTGGGAAGGTGACAGTGCTGTGCAGAGCCCAGGCTGTGCACTGTGCCTGTCCCCATTGTAGGGCTCGTGCCCTCTGAGGTGATGCCACCACGACACGACTTGCCTGGCCCTTGCTTGCCCCGTGCCACAAGCTCTAGTTGTGCTGCTTTTGTTTCTCACCTGGCTCTGACATTCCTCTGGGGCCTGTCATGAGAGCAGCTCTTCTCAGTGGCTTCTCCTCTCCTGCTTGTTGCATTGCTTTTGTAGAGCCCAGCAGCAGCTGCCTGGGCACTGGGGGCACAGTGGGGTGGTGGGCACAGGGCCTGGAGAAGGTGCTGCTCCCCCCAACTCTGTCAGTCCTTTGCTGCCCCCGGGCCCTCTCCCCCTCGCCAGGGGGCTTTTGCCTACCCAGGACTATTCCCTGCTGCAGCCAGAGGCATTTTTGTCACCACCAGTGCCCATCTGCTCTTCCTGGCTGTTGCTTCCAAAACCTGAGCAGAGCTGCTGAGCAGGGGGAGGAGATGTTGCTGAGCAGGGGAAGGAGAGGCCCAGAAGAGCCAAGGCCAGCAGTGCATCCCTGTGGGATGGACCAGGCTGCAACACCAGCCCTTTCCAGGTGTAAGAAGGTGGGGAAGGTGTAAGAAGCCCACGGTGGGCAGGGTAGAATGATTTACCCTCGTGTGTGAGTGTTTGGTAAACAGAAATGAGCCAAAGCTGCTCACAGGTGTAATATCCCTGCTGGTTATGGCTGTTAGCTACTGTCAGGCTGCTTTTTCCTGGTATTTGTGCCATCTCCTGCTCTTGCTTCAGCCTGGTCTAAGGTCTAAGCCAGGGGGTTGCTGTAGTTCATAACGTGCATCCATGCCATGGATGGGGGGAACCACACAACTCACTGGGCCCAGCAGGGCCTGCCAGCAGCCCCCCAGCATGGCCAGAGCCTTGTCTGGCAAGAGACAGACCCCTGGCACAGACCTCTGGCCCTGGCTGTCCATCCTCCTGCTTTGGATCCTGTGGGATTCATGGCAAAGGCTGTGCTGGTGTTTCCAGAGTGGCTGGAAGCTGCACCAGCACCTCATTGTCCCCATGGTACGGGTTTGTTCCCTTCCCACAGGTGACCCTAGCACAGAGCCTGGCACTTGGCTGGTGTCTTGGAGTGACACTCTCACGCGGTGTCTCAAGCTTTAGCAGCATCATTGCTGATGATAACACAGCCAGGGGTCCAGTCCAGGCCTCTGGAGAGCCCTTGCAGGCATTGCTGGAGGGCATCTCCCTCCTCTGTGCATTCACCACCTCCAGGATGGTCCCTCCACGGGTCTGCTCATCCCCTCCTGTAGCTGCCAACGCCTCCAAACACCATGTCTGGTGTCTGATCTCCTGGTAAGGTTATCCTGCACCCCAGATGCCTGACCCTCATCTCCTTCTGCACCCCCCCAGCCTGCCTGGCTTCCCCTCCTCCCTGCACATCAGGACATGAGGCTGGGGGGGAGGATCTCTACAGCCCAGCCCCCCGTGGTGGCTCCAGGGGTGGGAGTCCACGCGCCGTGGTGGCGATGGGAGCCGGGGATGAAGGTGTGTGGGGCCGTGGGTGTGCAGCGTGGGACGGGTGTGCGGGGGCTGCTCGGGGAGGGGCTGTGCTGTTCCCCCGGGGCATCAGCAAGGCTGGAGGAGCCCGGTGGTGCCAGGAGCTGCCCCGCACGAGGCCCTGCAGCCCCGCACTCCGTGTCACCGCCCGTGTCACCGCCCGTGTCACCGCCCGTGTCACCGCGTGCCCGAAGGTGCCCGCGGCGCTCGTGTCTCTGTCCCCCCCGCGCGTGTCCTGCCCTCGGCGTGCCCGGGGTGCCCCCACCAGACAGCCCTGCTGTGCGCACCTCGTGGGTGTCTGGGAGGCACTGGATAAAAGGGGAAATGGCTGGAAAAGCTCTCCTCACTCCCATTTTAATCAGAGAAATGAAGCAGCTGCTGGAGTGAATAGACCCTGCACTAAAGCAGACGTCTTAATATCTTTTGCAGAGGAGGTGCATTGTGATTCATTCTGTGCATCTCTATTACTCAGCTTTTGATAGGGGCTTACTTGTCTCAAGTGCTTTTCATTATTGCCCTAATGCTATCTATTAACATACTGGATGGAGGCTCTTTTCTCATCTGGAGCATGCATCACTGTGCTTTTAAAGATTATGGGGCTTGCAAATACATAACACTTTACTGCCTCCCTGCCATAATTCACTGGGAAAAGAAATACATGTAAATAGATAGGTAAATAGATAACTGAGTCGGAGGGCTGGGGGAGACAGGGAGGCAGACAGACAGACAGAGCCCAGCACAGCGCTCAGCACACGGCTCCTTCTTTCCTAATAAACCAGAAAAGAGCTGCTCTTGGGCTTTATTTAAAAATTCTTGGCCACTGTTTGATCTCACTTGGAAAATCCTTGTTTCCTGGTTCCCATCCTCAGGCTGCAGGGTGGGTCCCCCATCAGGGAGGAGGGGCTGTGCCCAGGAACATCCTGGGAGAGGGGGAAAGGGAGAGGACTGTGCTGGAGGGATAAGTAACAGCATACTGTGGAAAGGTGACCTGTGGGTGGAGACCCCCAAAGCCCACGGGATGTGCCACTGCAGGTGGACCAGAGCCACGGCCCTGCTCTGGCTGAGACCTCCCCAGCGACCTCAGCAACGCCATTTCATCTCAGCTGGGTCAATTAACCACTTTAAAGACCAGTGAGGCATTTAAACACTCGGATGAGACTGATGTGGGCAGCCCTCATCAGGGGAAGATTACAGGTGTGGTTTTCTGGGTCAGGGTTATTACACAGTTATCAATCATGGCTCTATTGCGTGGCAGGTGATGCTGCATTTCCTGACACACACGATACCAGGACACACTGGGAGAGATGCAGAGCTCAGACCAGGCAGTGGGATTTTTCAATCCTTTTTTTTTTTTTTTTTAATTCAGCAAATGGCTATTCCTCCAAATAAAGACTTTTTGCAAGAAAGGAATAAATTGGAATTATATTTTAACAACAGTGCTTCATTCTTCAGCTCAGGATGGCTTTTTCTTTCTGTTGAACTGTGGTAAGCAATGCAATGGCACAAAAGCAAAATTAAGCAGCCTGAGCTTGGTGGGACTGCAGGGTTCAGCTCAGACCGTGCATTTGCTTTCTTTTGTAATTTCTAATCTTTTGAAAACCCAGTTCCCTGCCCTGTGCCTGTGTTACAGACACCTCCAGGCCTGCAGAGAGCACAGCCCCTCCACTGTCTAGACTGTTCCCCAAAACCTGTGGGGGTTGACTGGCAGATGATGGTTGCATTGACCTTCCCCAGCAAATCAGTCAGGGCAGGGCACATTCCTCTGCATCCCAGCAGTGTTGGCATATTTAGGGCAGGGCACTCTGGGGCACAGTTTTCCTGTGCAATGGACGGGGAGGGCATCCTGGGGACAGCCCAGCCCTCTCCCCCTCTCCCAGCAGCATCAGGACTACCAGTTTAGACACCAGCTCAGCCACTGGGGTGCTGAGCAGCAAGAGCCCAAACACAGGTTCAGCTCCCAGAGGGAGCCTCTGGCTTGGGGTCTGTGGTGGCCCCACAGAGCCAGGGGGATGCACAGGGTGATGTGGGAGGTGCCAGGAGCACATGGAACAGGGTGTCCCACCAGAGCAGGGCTGAGGACGTTCTGTGGGAAGTGCTTATCCCTGCTCAGGGTTGGGGTTTGGGCTGTCACACCAACTCAGGGTGGGGAAGGCGTAGAATGACGGGATGGTTTGGATTGGAGGGGACCTTAAAGCCCATCTCATTCCACCCCCTGCCATGGGCAGGGACACTTTCCACCACCCCAGGTTGCTCCAAGCCCTGTCCAACCTGGCCTTGGACACTTCCAGGGATCCAGGGGCAGCCACAGCTTCTCTGGGCAACCTGTGCCAGGGCCTGCCCACCCTCACAGGGAAGAGTTGGTTCCCAATATCCCATCTAAATCTGCTCTCTTTCTGTTCCCTGGGTTTAGCATCCTCTGGTCTAAACAAAACGAGGGGACTCAGCCTGTCCTGCTGGGCAGGAGCCTCCACTGGTGCCCAGCTGACAAGGGTCGCCCCTGGCACCAGGGCACAATGGGGATGAAGGGTGGGTGTCCTGAGCTCACACAGGTCCCCATTCTGGGCAGCAGGTTCCCAGTTGCCGTGCTGGTTCAGGCAGGGGGTTAGAGAGAGGCAACCTGTGCCACCACCACCCCCTGCTCTGCAGCACCACGGCTTTTGCCTCCTCCCGTCCTCAGGGCTGCCAGGACCCTCTCAGGAACCTGTGACAGCAGCACCCCAAGGTGTGTTTTCCTGGGTTCTCCCAACCTGTGAACGCAGCTTTCCTCTGTTCGATAAATAACCCACAGGATGTATCACAACCTTTTATAAACTGAGACCAGCGCTGGCTCCCAGCTATGGTTAATCATATAAACTTGCCTAATTTTATTCTATCAGCCATCTTGTTGCTATATGCCAGATGCTTGCCCTAAATGAATAGTGTTGGAACAGCCAAGCATCAAGTTAACAGAATACCAGCAAACATTCCCGACAGCATGAGCAGTCTATAAAACCTGGCACTAAACTGTATTAGAGGAAGAGATAAGCTCTCAGAGAGGAGCTGGGAAGACTGTGGGCTTGTTTTTTTTCCAAATGGCTCCATACAGCATGTGGTGCAGGTGTCGTAGGAGAAATCCATCGAGCTATGGAAGTATCTCTCTATCTGAGGCTGGCTATGCTATGAATCTTCTAATGGGATTAAGGCTTAATGCCCTAAATAGAATATGAAATAGTGCTTCCTCTCACAGAGCTGCCAGCTGTCTTGCAAACAGGGCACAGAAACTTCCACTTTTTGCAGATCGAATCAGTCACTCTCTGAATTGATGGCAAGAGCCTCATCAACAAGATATAATGTTTTAATGATGTTGTGACATGACCTGACACGCAGTGTCATTTGATGGATTCTCTCGTGTCACAGCGTATTTCTGACACGGAAAAATGTAACCTCTCTCCCCTTTTTGGAGGAAAAAAAAAAAAGAAAAAAGAAAAAAAGAGAAAAAGAAAGGAGATGAAAAAAATATGTTCATTTCTGCAGTGCCTGAGATGCTCAGATCTGTGCTGGCTCGTGGTGCTCGGCAGTGCCCCACTGGAGCCCCGCAACTGCCTCGTGCTGGAGGAGATGGATTTCCAGCACACAGTTCTGGATCTGCTCCTCCCCTCTGTGCAGCACGTTATGGCCTGCTAATAACATGGGACAAATAGCATGGTGTTAATAACCAGAGCCACCGTTTCACCCCTATTTTCTGATGTGAATCTCCTTCAAGTCGCTTCGGACATTGGGAATTGCGATTCCCCGTCAGCCTCCCGGAACGTCCCCAGCTCTGCAGCTGCTGCTCCCCCCTCCGTGCAAGGACATTCAGGGGCTTGGGCAGGGCCTGCTGGGCTGGTTGCACAGGGACCACTTGCCTGGCAGATCACAGAATCCCAGAGTGGCTCGGGTTGGAAGGGACCTTAAAGCTTGTCTAGTCCCAAGGCCCTTCCATGGGCAGGGCCACAAGACTCAGCTCTCCTTACCCAGCATGGCCTTCAGGGCCAGCTGCTTCTGTGTCCCCCAAAAGGAAGTGGAAAAGCCATACAGCTCCCAGAGGAATACAGAGAGTGGGGATCTTGTGTCTGAGAGGGTGCTGAGTTGACAGATTCCTGCACGCCCTCGGTGTTCGGGCTGGGCGCACCAAGGTGCTCGCTGGCAGAGGCAGAGGTGCTGATGTCTCCTGTGGGTGTCACCTGGGAATGCCAGCATCCATACTGGGAGGAGCACTGTGGAGCCATCAGCCTGGAGGAGCTGGGCAGGCTCCAGGGGAAACCACAGTGCACAGAGAAGAGGGACCCCTGGCTCCCCTTTGGTGACCCCAGCCTGGCAGCAGCTCCACGCAGGCTGTTTGGTGCCTCGGAGCCTCTGAGGTTGGGCCTGGCACCTCGGGCACCTTGTGCCTCCTGTGCCTGGAGGAGAGGCACAGCTGTGCCCCCACCCAGCTCATTGCCGAGCACTGGGGGGGATTTTGGGGCTGGTGGTCCCTGGGCAGCCTGGCCAGTGACCCCACACACCCCCACAACAACCTTGTTGGCTTGTGCATCCTCTGGGTGTGGGGGTGTGTGTGGGGTGTTCGGGGTACCCTGACCTGTCAGCCAAGACTCTGCTGCATATTTGGGAAGCCCTGACACCTCAGAGTTCTGTGGGACCCTGGTGTTGTGGGACAGTGGGCACAGAGGGGGCTGCATGGACACCCCTGTCACAGCCAGGACCTGGGGGAATGATTTTGGGGAAAGGGAACTGCATATTCCCACATACCCCAGCTGGCCCCATGCCAGGATTCAGACCCCAGGGCTCTCCAGTGCACCCAGCTGCATCCCCAGGACCTGGGGGAGGGATTCCAGCACTTACACCCAGCCTCTGCTGCCTGGGGAAGGAGCGTGGATTTGCAAGGGACGTGGTGGGGGGACATCTGTCCCCCAGGGACATGTGGGTGGGTGTCCTCCTTCCCCAACAGCCTCTGGGTTGGCCTCTGCTCTCCCTCCCCGTTCCCCAGGACTGGTGATTGCAGTTTGGGCAGTAAATCTGAACCATCCAATCCTGTTAAATTATTTTCCAAATGACATGATTTCCCCGGTGCACATAAATGATCAATTTCATGTTTTATTCCTAGCGCTATTTTAGTAAGGGGAAAAAAAAAATCTCATTAAACTATCTTGATTAGAGAAAAGGGGCTGTCATCACGGGGTGGACAAATGGTGTGAGGGCACTCAGCTATTTCCCTGAACGCTCAGACACCTGCAGAAGAGGCCTTCAAAGACCTGAAGGTTATTTGCCCGTATTACAAATGAGGTGAAGGTTAAAAAAGGTGATTAAAAGCATCTGGAAACCCAAATGTGACAGAGTCTTGCAGTAACCTCCGAGCAGGTTGATTTATGACAGGCCGGTCCCACCCGTAACAAGATTATAGCTTCTCCCCATCAGCCATTGTGATAAATACCAATTACCTACTTGAGTATTGCCATTCAAATTTGCCTAAGTAAGGAGCAGAATCATACATCTATGTTGATTACATATCAATGATGCCGTGGAAGCCTTTGCAACTTTTAGATCTGCTTAAGATATGCCGCCCTGATTTAGATGGCGATTTGCATACAATTTACCCATAAAGCTTTACTTTGAAAAGTATAATTACTTTTTTAATATTCTTCCTTCTGATTTGAATGTTAGAGAGGCCATATAATGAATTACTGCACTAATGAAGACAAACATGCTCTCGGGGTGTACAATGGGAGCATTGTTAAATAAACTTCCTGCATGCAACACATTTGTTGTGGTTAATCCTTAAATGGAGGCTCCGATTAATACCAGCACTTTTCTTCCCATAATTATTTTGTGAGGGCTGTAAATCCCTGCCAGGGCTGCTCCAACGGTTTCACCCAGCAGCAGGTGCTGCAGGGAGGCAGGAGGGACCGTGGGGTCCCCCATGAAGGGGGTCTGGGCACACCAAGACCAGCAGGTTCCGAGTGAAGCAGCCCCTGTTCCCTGCACGGGGTCCTGGGCAGGAGCAGCAACTGTGCCCACTGCCCTGGGGAGCCTGTTCAGTGCCCAACCAGCCTGGGGGGGAAGAACCTTTTCCCAAAATCCAATCTGAGCCTGCCCTGACACAGCTCCAGCCATTCCCTGGGGGCTATCCCTGGTCCCCACAGAGAAGGGATGCAGAGCAGCAGGTCTTTGGAGCTCATCCTCCTTTGCTTTTCCTCTAATCTGAGGATCCTCCCCAAAAATCTATGTTCATATCCAGCATCTCCAGGATTTCAAGTGGTTAAAACCTTCTGGGATGGGCAGAGGGAAACATGGTAGGCAAAGTAGCCAGATTTGGACAGAAGGCTGATCATATCCTGGGCTGCATCAAATTCAGCTTGATCTGAGGTTGAGGGAAGTGATTCTGTACTTCTGTTCCTCTCAGGTGAGTCCCCACCTGCAGAGCTGCCTCCAGCTCTGGGCTCCAAGCACAGGAAGGACGTGGAGCTGCTGGAGAGAGTCCAGAGGAGGCTCCAGGGCTGGAGCCCCTCTGCTCTGGAGCCAGGCTGGGAGAGCTGGGGGGGGTTCCCCTGGAGAAGAGAAGGATCCAGGGACACCTGAGAGCCCCTTGCAGGGCATAAAGGGGCTCCAGGAGAGCTGGAGAGGGACTGGGGACAAGGGATGGAGGGACAGGACACAGGGAATGGCTTCCCACTGCCAGAGGGCAGGGACAGATGGGAGATTGGGAAGGAATTGTTGGCTGTGAGGATGGGCAGGCCCTGGCACAGGTTGCCCAGAGAAGCTGTGGCTGCCCCTGGATCCCTGGAAGTGTCCAAGGCCAGGTTGGAGCACCCTGGGCTAGTGGAAGGTGTCCCTGCCCATGGCAGGGGGTGGAATTGTGTGACCTTTAATGGTCCCTTTAAACCCAAACCATTTTAGCGTTCTTTAATTCTGTGGCAAAAGAGTTTGGAGATTTCTGTTGCCCTCAGGAAATACCAACTGTGAGCTCTGGGAAAGGGCTTGCTGGGAGCAGTGGGGGGAGCTGATGATGGGAAGGGAGATCCACCAGACCCAAGAAAGGATTCCTTGGCACTGGGATCAGTGTCTGGTTCAGGGACGTGCTCTGGAGTTTCTTTTCTAAAAGCAAACCCCCCTTTCCTTTGCCATGCACAGGTCTGTGGTGATGCTGAGCCAACTGGCCAGGCTGGCTCCAGACTGGGGGGTGGGGGAACAAGGGACCCTCAGGACAGCAGGGCAGGGGTTTGAGAATGGGGGCTTGGACAGGGACCTGTCCTGAGCCTGATCTGGTATCCTTTGAGAGCTTGGCCAGTTGTTTTACCCCTCCACATTGATGCCCTCACTGCCATCCTGACCAAAGGGTGCCCTCATTGCCTTCTTACCAAAGGGTAAGAAGGGAGAAGGATTTGGGATTCCCTCTCAGGACTGCTGGATGCAGCCAGACACTCCCAGGCTCAGTGGTCCCAGGCCTGACTCGCTGTGCCTCAGCTGGTGGGTTCATCTGTCCCAGCACTGCTCCATGCAGGTTGTTGCCCTGCCCTTGCTCATCCCAGGAGCTGATGAACATCCTCAGCCTCCAGACCCTCCCATGGGTGCCAGGCTGCCAGGCCTGGCCCCTGCCCCAGCTCAGCCCTGCTCTGGGTTGCCCTGCTCTGCATCTGAGGCTGTCAAACCCTGTTTTGCTGGACTGGGCCCAGCGATCCAGCTCGCCGGGACTGCCTCATTATCCACCGCTCTGACAATCTTTGTGTCATCGACACATTTTATCCACAGAGATTCGGTATTGACTGCCAGCTTATTGATGGGGTGGGGAACAGCATCTGGCCAAGGGCTGACCCCCCTGGGCACTCAGATGCTGTGGCCAGCCTGGGATCAGTTCCTGGCTTGCAGTCCCACTGATCTCCTCCCTGACCTTCAGGATGTCCCTCGGCTCTGCATCTGCAAAGGTTTTGAAGCACATGAAGCTCCACATCAGTAAGTGCTGAGCTTTAATGCACCTGATTTTCTGGTGTCACCTGTGTCCCAGGCGCTGCTGAAGCACTGGGAAGCACTGGGACCTTCATGGGAGCAGCTTAAGAGCTGTCACATCTCATTTTTCTTCCCCCAGATGAAACACAAACCTCTCCAAACACAGGTTTCTGTCCCTGAGAGGGAGAAAGGGACTGGTTCCTGCTTCAAGAGAGCTTCCAGGAGAGTCCTTGGAAGGGGGGGATGAGGTGCTGGCCATGGGGACCAGCAGCCCCACACAGCAGGAGGGAGAGATGCCAGGGGAAGTTCCCACCGTGTGTGAGTACCACCAGTGGCTCACAGCCAGCTCTGCACTGTGGAAAAGCATTCCCTGAACCCAGGGCCCCTGAGAGACCACCTTTCCCCCTGACCCTGTCTGCCCTCAGTCTGCCCACCATGTGGGGTCTTTCCAAGAGCTCCACAGAGGTAGCAGGAGGCTCCTCCCTTTGGAGGGGGCTGCACAGCAGTGCCCACTGCAGAGCTGTGCTGATGGCCACCCTTCGTCACCACCTGCACTGTCACATGCTCCAGGAAACTATTTCCTCGTCATTGGAAATGTGCCCAGATCCCCACCAGCAACTGCCAGTGCCCTCTGCTCTGCCCTGGGCAGGGTCAGGGGGACAGGCTGGTGCCAGGGGGTGCCTGGCACGGCAGAGTGAGCTTGCAGGGGCTGGTTAATGAGGGATGTGAAGCACTGGGATTGCACAGCCCTTCCCAGGCCTGTCAGAGCAGAGGAGGGGCAGGGGAGGAGCAGGTCAGATAATGACCTTGCCCAGCTCGTTAACCTCCAGCTCTCCCTGTAATGCACTTGACTGCTTGACTCCCCTCTGTAATGAAAGTGCAGGGCTGTTTAACAATTAACAGGTCTGAAGGAACTGCTTTCCAGCATGGACTTACCGGGAGCTGCAGGAGCTGTCCAAGGCTCGTTGAGGCGAGAGCTGCCCTTGAGAAGGAGAGGCAGGTCATGCCACCTCCCCTGCATACCCTGCCAGCTCCTCCTGTGCCACTCTGTTGGAGCAGGTGGGTCCTGGAGGGCAGCAGGAAACCCTCCAGCCTCCACAAAATGTCCCTGCTGCTCATTTCTCTGCTGGACTGTCAAGATCTGGTGGGGACTGCACAGCTCTGGAATGCCAGGGAGGGACACAGCGAGATGGAGGCGGCTGAAACCTCGTCTGGAGGAGGCTGAAACCAGGCAGGAGAAAGGCCCAAAAATTTCATGGTGTGGGAACTGAGCAGCTCATCCCCATCAGGACCTGAGGGATGCCTGGGGATCACATCAGTCATGAGAGGTGCCTGGCTCACAGCTCGTGGCTGAGGGGTCAGACCTGGTGCTCCTGTGGTTGCTCCTGGCCCTGTGCTCGGTACAAAGATGTCTGGAGGTCTGGGCCTGCATCCCTGGGCCTGCCCCACTCACCTGGTGGAGATGAGACACCTCCAGCAGTTCATGAGGGACTGTCACCCTCCTGAGCTACTCCTGACAGGAGAGCCCTGGCCATGGGTTTTGCCTGACCGAGCATGGGGGCACCTCCAGTTTGAACTACCCTGGGGGTTTGTCCTGCACCCTCAAGAGCCCAGAACTCCTGAGCCTGCTGGCACCTGCTCTGGGGGTGATGAATCGCTGATGGCATCTGCATCACTGGGCGTGAGGGGCTCTGCTGAAGGGAACTGGGACCCTGATGGAGATGCCAATGGACAGACACCCACCTTGAGCCAGGCAGATCCCTCCTGCAGACCCTGTGGGCTGTTCCCAGCCAAGAGCTCCTGGGTGGGGTGATGTCCCAGGTCCTGGGGGAGTGTGTCTGGCATCTCTGAAGAAGGGGAGCCAGGGAGGCTGGTTCTGCTGAGAGGGCCACTGGCTCCTGAAGGGCAGGGACATGAGTGTGACAGTGACCCAGCAGACCTCCTGCCTCACTGCCCAGCAGCAGGACAGCAGCAGGGTGGGGATGCTCTGTGGTTGGTGACACACGATGTGTGCAGTGATCCGTGTGGGAGCCGGAGGGAGCAGCTCGGGGAGGGTTAACCTGGGAATCAGCCAGGCAGCTGCCAAGGCACTATAGATTTTGGAGCAGTAACTCTTCAGCTGGAGAGTGAAAAGAGGACAGCTAATGAGGCTCATGAGATCTGTTAATACTTAACCCAATGCAACACCTACCAGCCCTGCCAATAAATCAGAGGTGAGCACCAGCACATTGCTCTGGTGTGCCAGCAGAGCCCCAGCATCCATGGGGGATCCCTCCTCTCACCAGCACAGGGCCTGAGCTTCCCCCTCCCACTCTCCTCTCACGTGAAAACTGGCATGTCCAGACCCCCATCACTGGGACAAAATGCTTTGGAGATTTCTGGAGGGCAACAAGAAACTCCAGCTTGGAGGGATCATGGGCTCAGCCCTAGAGAGTCAGTGAGCCTGTGAAGGTTCAGCCTCATGGACTGAGGGTGGGGAGGGGGCATCGGGGAGTGCAGGTGGGAATTCAGGTTTTTAAAGCCTCTCTAGGAAAATCCAGCCTTGGTTTAATCAGCACTGATTAACCTGCCCCACATTTCCAGTACTTGCTCTGCTTTGCGAGCTCAGAGGTGTCTGTGCTCCCACACAGCACCACGATCCCCTTCTCATGCAGAAATCACCCCCAGGCCACAGTGGCAGAGACCCCTCGGTGGGACCACGTTTACAAGGGTGTTGGTTTGTGTTGCCACAAAGTTACCCCCCCATCCAGACTTTTCTAATGTCCCTGTGACAGCAGAACACAAACTGGGCTTGTCAGAGCACACTGGTGAACCTTCAGTGCTACAGGAAGGGCAGAAAATCATCTGCCACCCCATTGTGGACACATTTCTGGCCTCACGGGCTGATGTGTGGGCAGGGCTGGGGAGAGGTCTCTATTTATTTGCTAGTGCTGTTCCCATGACACACATCACTGCTGCAGAAAGGCACCTGAAAACAGCTCCCAGGAAATGCCAGAGCTTCAAACACACCTGTGTTGGGTGCTTGGGCTTAGTGAAGTTGGCACAGCTGGGTTCCTGGCCAGAAGATGTGGTGCCCTGCTCGAGGCCCGGCTGTGTCTTGCTGTGTGTCTGCATCTGGCATCTCTGTTCCTGTTCTTGCTCACGGGGCTCCTGGAACAAGTTGGGATCAGTTGCTGTGACCCAAAAAAACTCACAGGCTCTGGGATCTGGTCCAAATGCCTTCAAACATCTGAGGAGGTGGCTCTCTGTGGGGCTCTCTGTGATCAGAGATGAGTGAAAAATCACAAGCTGGATAAGTGAAAATGATACTAAATCCCTGTCCTTAAAAAAAAAAAAAAAAAAAAAAGGTAGTGCTTTGGAACGATCTCGCTTTTAATGACCTAAAAATTTCCATTGGTTTTATCTCCTTCACCACAGAGGAAAAAGGGATAAGACAGGAAAGAACAGCATAAAATATAAAAGGAAGGGAGAGACAAAACCCCAGGTCTGAAAAGTCCTGAGTTTTGGGAGGAGCACCAGGACACCTGGAATAAACTAGGAAAAAATGTTTCAGAGGAAATATGCTGGTCCTTGTAATGCCACTGCAGTGGGTATTTGTCACACACCAGTGCAGGGGGATGTGATGAGATAGAGGGCAGGGGCTGCAGAGGGGCCCTGTGGGCAGCACCTGCCCTTGGTCAGGGGTTCACTGGGCTCTGCCTTTGGTGCTTCCCTTCCAACCCACTCCACTGTTCACTACCTGTGTGCGAGCCCAAGCTGATGCACCAAGCAGGAATTACTGAGCTGAGCCTCTGCAGTCATGGGCAGTGCCCTGCTCTTCTCAGCAGCTCTAGAAATCCAGTGAGGAAACTCCAGGAAAAGCTGCATTTCTGCTTGATGTGGCAATCACCACCATTCCATGGAATCTGAGTCATGTTCCTCTAACAAGAAGCAATTTCCTCTGTGAAATGCAGCAGGCCTGTGATGACCCTGGACTAAGGATGCTCTAAGACTGTGTGGGTTTCCCTGGGGTTTTCTCTTCCTCACTAAAGGGTTGGACTTGATAAGGGTTGGACTTGATGATCTCAGAGGTCTTTTCCAGCCCAGTTGATTCCATGATTCTATGATTGGGTCACACCTTGGGGACTGTATCTTCGCTGCCAATAATCTTGTCTGGCCAATGTGGGACAGCACAGTTGATCCCAGGCAGTGCTCATGTCTGGGCATAGTGTGGAGCAGTTCGTGGACTTGTTAAGGTTGGAAAAGACCTTTAAGATCAACAACTGCAACAGTCAAAGCAGCCACCACCACCAGAGTCACCAATAAATCGTGTGTTTTGAAACACAAAGTCTTTCAATTCCTTGCACCTCTTGCATTTGCACCATCTTCTGTGCTTGATCTTTGCTGAACTTGGGACATATTTTGAAGAGAGCATTTTCTTCAAAATGATCAGGTTTTGGTTTAGCCATGTTGTCATGACACGCCCCAAAAGCCTCTGTCTGCTGTTCCTCTTTGTCAGCCTCTTCAGGACTCTTGAAAGCCAGTGCTGAAGCAGCTCCCCACTGGCCACTATTTCACATTCAACCTGTTCTTCTTCCCTGTCATGGCTGTTGGATGCTGCCCCACAGGTGCTCTGGGCAGTGGTTTGGTTGATGGCTTCCAAACAAGGAAAAACACAAATTGGCCTCTCCCCAGAATTGTAAGTCTGGCTCAAAAATCAGATTTCAACACAATTGCTGGAGCCCATCCTGCCTTCTCAGGCTGCTTTCATCCATCACTGTGGCTGCCCCATCCTTGGAAGTGTCCAAGGCCAGGCTGGATGGGGTTTGGAGCAACCTGGGCTGGTGGAAGGTGACCCTGCCCATGGCAGGGGTGGAACAAGGTGGGCTTTCAGGTCCCTCCCAAGCCAAACCTTTCTCTGAGTCTCTGATTCACAATAATTTCCAAGCAGTCTCCAACACCACGTGCCCTGGAAACGTGCACCCCTGCAGGGGAGCCGAGGCTGGGACAGAGGCTGTGTGAGGGCAGGGTCAGGCAGCACGTGGAGCACACCGAGATCACGAGATCTCATCACTCTGCAGGGACTTTGGGCTTGTCTTTGGCCTCCCCAACCTTCAGCAGGGCATCCCCACAGGATGGTCTCTGCCTCCCACCGGGTCCCAGCCTTGAGCTTCCATCTGCTGCGGGGACTGGCACAGTGGAGGGGGATGGCCCTGGGCAGGACCCCTCTGACTCAGAGTCACCAGGGATGGCTGATCCCTTACTAATCTTCCAGGCACAAGGTGACACAGGTTTCATTTCACACTTGTCAGGTGCTGACCCTCCTGCTGGGACTGGAGTGGCCTCCTGTTCTGGCAGGGAGGCAGAGCTAACCAGGCTCAGGGGACACGGCCTGGAAGAGTGAGGGACCGTGACCGAGGGCCTGCCAGTTCATCTCCCTGGTGGTTTTCTATCCGTGGCAAGTTAGAAAACAAAATAAAAAGAAGGCAAGCAGTCAGCCAACCCACTTAACTGCAGTTTTCCTCCATCAGGATCTATTTAGCTTTATTCAGCCTGACATCTCTCAGAGAGAAGAAGAAATTCTGGGAGCCTAAAGCCAGAGGGAGACCACACAGTGTGTGCTGGCCGTGCTGAGGGAGCTCATCTCCCTGATTGCATCTGACACCAGGCAGGAGGAGCCAGGGGCTGCGGCTGGGGGTGTGAGGAGGCTTTCCAGGGACGGGGGGAGCCTCCCCCTCATGCTGCCCCTGCTCACAGCAGGATCCTCAGTTCACTGGCCTGCAGGGGCAGCTCCCCAGAGCCTGCTGGACTCTGCACTGCCCTGAGCAGCAAGCCCTGAGTCTCCATCATGCAGGAGGACGTGGCTTTGGGCAAAGCCCTCCCTGGGATGCTCCAGCTGCCAGTTGGTGAGGATGAGATCGAGCAGACGGCACTGGAATCCACAGCTGGATGTTGGGAGCAGAAGCACATCTGTATCACTGCTTTCCAGGAAAACCCCTTTGCAGCCCAAACAGAGAGGATTTAACAGTCTGTAACACAGAGAAAGGGAAGGAGCAGACCCACCATTGCCTGCAGCACTGCCCTCGGTTTTGGGATGTGTCACACAGCAGTGCAGGGGGGATGTGATGAGATACAGGGCAGGGGTGAGCCCTGGAGGCTGCCAGGCCATGGGAGGCAGACAGTTCCCAGCCCATGGCCAGCACTGCACAGGTTGTAATGTTCCCATCAGATCCCAGCATTTTGGGTACAGCTGCTGCTGAGACTGACTCAAGTCACCCCAGGGACACAGTGCTGGTCCAGGAGAAGGTGCCCAGCAGTGTGGGAGAAGTGATAGCACTGCCAGAGTGATGCTGTGGAGAGGATGTGTCAATCCCAAACTCCATAATGGTGTTGGAAGCATAAGCCCATCCTGCCCCTTCCCAGCCATGTCTGATCATGCCCTGTGGAGGGGACACCCTGCAGCACCCAAGGACCTCTCTCTTTGCCTTAGTCTGGAGCAACAAGCAGCAGGGAGCTCAGCCTGTGCCTGTCAACGTGACTGCAGGACAACCAGCTGGCTGAAGGCAGATGTCTGCATCGCTGATGCCAAATTATCCCAGACAGGACAATCCTGGGGGAGCTCCTCACACCTCTGGCAGCAGCACAGACCCGTAGTGTGAGTGCCTTTCCCAGCTCAGCTTCTCCAGGTGTTCCCATCCTCACTGTGGTGAATTCTGCACCTCTTCCCAGGCTGCACCTCCTGAGAGGGGCACAGATGACCCTGAACCTGAACTGGCCATCACCACGACTTGGCAGAGCCCCCAGCCCTGTGAAGATGGGACATTCAGAGCTCCTTCCCTGCTGCCTGCACAGATACACTTGCCCAGCTTTCCTTGCTGAGCAACTTTGGTGCAGCATCATCACCCTCAGCTGACTTTGCAGTGTGATCCTGCAGCCCCTGCCCCCCAAAATGCTGCTGCCCCCATCCCCTGCCCAGCCAATGCTCTCCCTGCATCACCCCTCTCCTCTCTTGGCTTCCCTCTTACAGGCATGTCAACCCTCAGATCCTGGGGTCAGTTTTGGGCCCCTTATAACAAGACATTGAGGGGCTGGAGGTGTCCAGGGAAGGGGCTGGAGCAGCAGGAGCAGCTGAGGGAGCTGGGGGGGCTCAGCCTGGAGAAAAGGAGGCTCAGGGGGGACCTTCTGGTTCTGCAATCCCTGACAGGAGTGGGGAGCTAGGGAGGGGGGGGAAGGGTTGGGTGAACAAGTGACAGGACAAGGGGAAGTGGCCTCAAATTGCACCAGAAGAAGTTCAGATTGGATATTTAGAAACATTTCCTCACTGAAAGAGTGGTCAGGCACTGGCACAGCTGCCCAGGGCAGTGGTGGAGTCACCATCCCTGGAGGTGTCTAAAAACCTGTAGCTGTGGCTCTTCACAATATGGTTCAGTGGCAGGGGGGTGTCTGGTCAAAGGTTGAACCTGATGATCCTGGAGGTCTTTTCCAACCCTAATGATTCTGTGATTCTTAACAACTTATTTCTGTTCCCAAAGCCATCCCACCCTGTTCCTCTCTGTATTCAGTGCAGGATCTTCTCTCTGCTGGGACCACCTTGGGCACAGAGTGTATCTTATCTTCTGCACATGGCAACACCCAGGACACCACCTCATCCCCTGTGCTGATCCAGGGCCTTGGTCCAGGATGGTGCAGGCCCAGGGAGAGCTCAGGGAAGAGCAGTAGGAATGGGTGGAGGTGTGCAAGGCCTGCCTGACTGGGAGAGATGGAGTGGCTCAGCCTATTTACTTTGTCAAGGGAAGGTTAAGAGGCAACTTGATCATAGTCTATAAATACTTACAGAGGGAGAAGATTTCTGATAATGGAGGGGTTTTTAATCTAGCGGATAGAAAATGTAATGAGATTCATTGGCTGGAAGCTGAAGCTAGAAAAACCTAAATTGGAAATAAGATGCATCTTTTAAACAGGGAGTGTAATTAACCATTGGAGCAATTTGCTAAGAGACGTGGCGGATTCTCCATCATTTGTGATCTTTAAATCAGGACTTTCTGAAAGAGATGCTCTCCCTCAGCCAGGACTCTCTGGGTTCCACAGTGCTGGGGGAGGACAGTGCACTGTGGTGACCCCCAAAATCCCTGCTGCTCTCTCAGGCAGGATTCTCCACCACCTCACATCCCTTGTGCACAGGGGCAGTAAATTCCACGAGAAATGGGAGTGTTCCCTCTGGGGACAGGGGGACAGGCACAGTGAGCACCCAGACCTTGTGCATCCACTGCACATCTGTTTGCCCAGTTTATGGGGATGTGGTGTGGGTGGGAGTGGGAGTGGGAGAGCTCAAGGCACACACAGAGAGGAGATCCAGGGCCGGGGGGCTCTCCCAGCCCATCTCACCCACCTTGGCCGAGGATGTCCCAGGGAGGGGGGCAAGAGGGCAAGGATCCTCACCCAGCCTTGACTCCCAAGCACAAGGCTGGGATCCTTGGGATCCCTTGGGATTGGTGGGTGGGATCCACCCACCTTGTCACCTGCCCCCTTCCTGACCCACAGGCATCTCCAGGCTGCAGCCCCAGCAGTCCTGCCCTCGATCCTGGAGCTTGGGGTGGCTGCTCCCAGAGGCCTGGCAGCCTCCCACCCTCCCTCACCGGTGCTGTTACTTCCCTGCCTCTTTTTTTCCACCGCCTCAGTTTCTTTCTTGATATTTTCTCCTCGCTGCCCTAATTTTTTTTTTTTCCCCCTATAATTTTCTCCATTGACTTTAATTAAGCTCTCCCCGGGCTCGCTCTGTAGGCAGGCTTCCCCGGGTCTAATTAGACTCTCATCATAAGTAATCTACATGGAAAGCAAACATGTGTGTGTGTGAGAGAGCCAGTGAGATTTATAGAGAGCATGCAGGGAGCAGATGGGTGCATAAAACACTACAAATAATTCTGGTACAGATGCAGAAAAGGCAGGCACTGTGGTGGGGACTGGAGCCTTCCCCACATGCTCACATAAGTCAAATCTCTGTCTCACTCTCTCTCTAGGTATCACCACATTTCCCACAATAAAATCAATAGTGCAGATCAGAGTAAATCATCTTTGACTGGGAAAGCAGGGCTTGGTGATAGCAGCGATTCCCAGATGAGACTTAAGGAGATGTCTCACACTGATCTGTTTCTAACCATGTACTTAAGACCCGAGGTGTGTGCTGAGGTGATTGTGGGGCTCCCTGCCCGTGGGGGGAGCTCTGTGCTGTTTGCTCAGGGATGGAGAAGGGGGCTGAGGCACCCAACCCAGCCCGGGACCTGCTGCCCTCACACCTCTCTGGCACAGCTCTGGGAGAATTGCCCTGAGGGGAAGAGAGCTTGGAAACAGGCTGGGGATCAGGGAAGGGAGATAAAAATCCCCCCCAGCTCGGGGCTGGGAGCTGTTGCCTGTTGTGATGCTGCCTCGGGCTGCTTTGGTGCCCCAGAGCCAGGGAGAGCCTGTCCTGCCCTGGGAGGGGGCTGTGCTGGGGGGCAGGAGGGGGCTGGGAATCCCACTGGGAGAGGGAAGCCAAGGTCCAGCTCCATCCCTGACCCTTCAGCTCTCCCTGCACTGCTGAGGGCACCTGCCCTGTCCGAGGCGGGGAGGGGGACCCAACACCCACCGTGGGGCTCTGAGCCCCTCTCCTTGGAGTTCCTTGGCAAGGAGGAGAGGTCTGTCCTCTGCCCATTCCCCAGCCTGGAGGGGTTTTATGCCTGCATCACACACCCACACCCTCACCCCGAGCAGCATGGGTAACCTGTGGTGCAGAGGGGAAGCCACCAGAGATGCTGAGTTGCATCTCTGGTGGCTGAGTCTGCCAGGGCCTTGGCACCACCCTGGGGTGTGGTTTGTGCCCTGTGGGCTGGGGACATGAGGCTCTTTGATGTGCTCCCTGGGCTGGACTCAGCCTTTGCCCCCTCTCAGTGTGACCCTCATGTATCTCTCAGCATCCTCATCCTCTCCATCCCTGCTAAGGGATAGAACTGGCAGCTGATCATTCCCAGGGGAGCCCCACCACTTCATGCCCTTCCCAGAGGCTGCCTGGGATTTCTCCAGTCCATCTGTCCTTCACAGGGGCAGAAACGTGGCTTCATAGACTGTGCCCAGCACAGGGTGAGACCCAGAGTGTCACACACCAGGGCACAGCACCCTGATGAGCTCTGCCTGCTGTGGGGTCATCGCTGCCCTTGGAGGAGGGAGGCAAAAATCCCTCTGGTGTGCTGGGCAAACACTGGCCAGAAAGACATGGACCACCCTGCCAGGTCCATGGTGGGGCTGCTGGGGTTGTCCTGTGCTGGGAGTTGGACTCAGTGATCCTTGTGGGTCCCTTCCAGCTCAGGATGTTCTGTGAGATTCTCTGAGTCCTTGGCCTCAGTGTTTCCCAGTGGGAGATAATGAGATGGGTGAGCACAAGGAGTCACAAGTGGCACATGAGGGGCCTCACAGGGGTTGGATGTGTCCATGTCCCCTGTCTCCAGGACATTTCTGGCAGGAGTCATGGCCCTCCTGTGGGTACAGCAGGTTCATGGTGTGGGTATGTGGCCCTTGCAATGCCCCCTGTCCCTCCCTGGCACCCTGCAGAGAAGGATGGTGTGTAAGTGGGTTGGCGTGATGGAGGGACAGAGTCTCTTCTGCTGCACCACAGACAGACACAGAGACTCCCCTCTTGAGTGGTTTCTGCTCCTCACTGACAAGAAACACTACTCAGGGTGCAGGGTCACCCAAGACCAGCCTGTGGGTGGGTGGGTGGGTGCCCAGCATTACATCACATCACATCACCAGCATGTCCTACCTACCAGAGCAGAGGTTTGGGCTGAGCCTGTCACTGTGAACATGGACTGGGCCACTGTGTGCACAGCAATGGCCTGAACTGCTGGGGACAAGGACAGCCTGGGCCTGAGGTGGTTCTTGGCAGGTTGTGGTGAGTGGGACAGCTCTGAGAGGGGAGGAAAGTGCTGCTGGGCAGGGCTTGTGACTCACTGGGGCTGAAGGCAGAAGGAAACTGTGGGTCTGGTGGTTTCAGCTGTGAAACCTGCCTGGTGTGAGCTGTCACTGGGCATTCCTTGGGCAGGTAGCTTAAGCTGATTTGCAGTTTGAACCCAAAGCTTGTAGCTGAAACGTCTCTGCAGAAGCATCAAGAGACGGACTCTCCCCCTTCTGCAGCTGAACTCCCTTGCACTGAGAACAAGTGCCTTGTTTCCAGCAAAAATGGTTCTTGCTGGATGTCCAGGTTGGCTCTGGGTTCTGTCCCTGTGAACTGAAGAGCTCTGCCAGACCTGAGATTTAATCCCTTTGCAATTTATCCTTCCTGTTGGGTTGTGCTCCCTGAATGTCCCCCTGCAAAACGTTTTTTCCGGCTCTTGTATCATTTCTGTGGCTCTTTGCTCAGCTCCTGCAAACTTTCCACATCCTCTAGAAAATCCAGACACCAGAGCCACATCCAGCATTCCAGCACAGGCCTCAGCAACACTTTTCCACTCAGTGTTTAATTAGAACTTGTTGCCACACTACGTCAGGAAGGCCGAAAATGTCGATGTCTGGAAAGGCAGGTTGGACAAATTCCCAGGTGACAGGGCCACTGGTGGCTGCCACAGGCCCTGCTGCACTGACCCAAATGCTACATGCAGCTCTGGCAGGCCCTGAATCATTCCTGGAGCCAGGAAAAACACCGTGGGGAAGGCTCAGTGCTGGCCTTGCATCTCTGAGCATCTGCTGCTGACCTGGTTGGAGACAGCCCAGGAGCTGGAGGGAGCCTGGGGCTGGCCCAGTCCAACCACTCTGATGTCCCTGTGGGGTTTGACTCGATGTTCTTAGAGGTCTTTTCCAACCTAAATAATTCTCTGATTCTCTGTGTGTGGAAAGAAAGAGGCTTCAACTGGTCAAATTCTTCCATGCAGGTGGAACTCTTGAGCTGCTCCCCTGCAGACACTGGAGACAAAAGGGCATTTCCAGGGCATGAATTAGCTCATCCTGAGCAGTGGGGCTGACAACTCATCCCCTTGCTGCTGAATTGAGGTGTGGGGAACACAAGCCCCGAGGGAACACCATCCTGAACCACCTTGGTGCTGCACTGCCTCCCAAAAAGGAGAGTGGTGACTGTGCCCCCACCCCTCTGCAGGGGCCAGGCTCAGCCCTGCAAGCTCCTGTTGCAGATGGAAAGTATGGGGAGGGCACAGCTCCCATCACCTGCTCCCCTCTTGGATCATCAGCACCACAGTCCTGTGGCCTCCAGACACCTGGGAAAAACAGCCATGAGCCAAACTGGTGCCCTGCTGCAGACCCCTCTGCACCCCCACGGTGTGGACATTCCCCAGAGGGCTTTTCCAGCTGTCTTTGGGGTCTGAAGGCACCAAATCCAGCATCAAGCCCCTGCTTGCAGCTACCTGGTGGAGGAATGATGGGTAACCAGAGGAGACAGACTCACTGAGGCAGTTCAGCCTCACAGACACCAGTTTCTGCAGCCCACGAAGCTGTTTCTGTGTTCTTGTCATGCATTTGGGGCCAGGTAGAGTCTGAGCTCTGGACCTGCCCAGTCTGATGCATCTCATCTGTCTGGTCACACAGTCATTTAGCACTAACAGTGGAGGGCTGCAGAAACCCTCCATCAGCTCCTTTCAGACTCTTGACACGTGAAATTAGACTGATTATTGAGATTACTATTATTTTTAGGGTGATTTGAAAAATGTTTGTCCCACGTAGATGTTGTTTGACATTCTCCTCAGACAAGAAGAGGCTGGAGAGCCCTTCATTGTCCTTGTGTGTTGCAAGTGCTTCCTCCCAAACACACGGAGCAGAAATTCTCCCTGGTCACGTCTGCCTCTCCTCCCTTGTGATGAGCAATTTCACCATCTCTGAGCAGCAGCACCCTTTGCCATCAATGGGATTTGTGTTATTCCTAATACACTTCTAATACCTCTTCACCTGGCCAGCCCAGGAGCTTGTCCCAGCCCTTCTGCCACTTGTGACTCGAGGGCTGTCACTCTCTGGGCAGCCCTGGAGAGGTGTGAGAGGATGGAGAGCCTGGGGAGAGGGCTGGGAGGATGGGATGAGTGCCAGCAGGCTTTGGGAGGGATCAGAGCTGTGACCACAGGGCTGAGCTCCTGCTGAGGGCACGCTGGAGCCAGCTGGGCTCAGGGTGTCCCAAACCCCACAGCTGGCTCTGGTGGCACTGGCAGACTGAACACAGAGGAAGGTGAGGCTGGGACTGACAGTTCTGGGGGGATGTGGGGTGGTCACCTGTGGCAGTGACAGTCACCCCCCCTGTTTCTGCTGAGGATGTCTCAGAGCAGCAAAGTGCTGCTGCTCTGGGGCACAGCTGGAGCGTCCCCACCTCACAGCCCCTGTCACCCTTCCCCTTCTCCCTTGGTGGCACCTGCAGATTCCCAACTGACTGCCAGGTTAGAGGGCAGGAAAACATCATTCCTCTCCAGCACATACTCCGTCCCCTCCTTGGGACAAATAAAATCTCTACAAAAGGCCTCCATTCTGGAGTATCAAGAGAATTGGGGTTGAGAGAACTTGGATTGTTCAGCCTGGAGAAGAGAAAGCTCCAGGAAGAGCCTATTGTGTCTTTTCTATAGATTCTTAGAACCATATGAGAATGGTCTGTGTTGGAAGGGACCTTTAAAGACCATCCAGTGCCACCCCCTCCCATGGGCAGGGACACCTCCCACCAGCCCAGCTTGCTCCAAGCCCCGTCCAACCTGGCCTTGGACGCTTCCAGGGATCCAGGGGCAGCCACAGCTTCTCTGCCCAACCTGGGCCAGGGCCTGCCCACCTCATTGCAAAAACCTTCTTCCTGATACCTAATCCAAACTGGCCCTCTTTCAGTGTAAAACCATCCCCCCTTGTCTTGTTACAACAAGCCCTGATAAAGGGTAAAAGAAGTTCCTGGTCCCCACGCAGATGGGGAAGGGCAGAGGACACGAACCAGCCCACTGCTGGTTTCCTCACCTGGCTGCTGGGTCCCTCCATCCATCCCGACTGTGCCACCTCCATCTACCACGGCGGGCTGATAAACCACGCACTGAATATTTGCCTCAGATATTTAAATACATCTTAGGGTTCAGATCGCAGCTTCTCAACAGCAGTTAAATAAGTAACACATTCATATTTGTAAACTGTTTCTCACAGCTTGTTTATTTAGGGTTATAACTCGATTTGGGCTCCTTATGGAAGTGTGACTCATTGTTTAATGTGTCAGCTCATTAGCAATACTTGTTTTTGCCTTATATTTCTGTGCTACCACTAATTGCTGAGCCCACTGTGAGCTTCAGCTTCCAATGACACTGTGGAAAATGCAAGAAAATAGATCAGTTACTTGATAAAAGGCAACAGAAATAAACAAACTCATGAACCTGCAGAGGAAGCTTTTTAGCTGCTGTGATTTCACTTCACGGAGAGACCTCCCTTGTTTGGGAAATTGATGCCACCACTTCCTGGGATTTTCTGTCAGGAGCATTTGAGCAGGACCAAGCTGAGGAAAACCTCATGGCATGAGAGCCACTTGTTCACACCAGCACAGGTGGACTGAACACCTGCAACTCGAAAGCAAGCCCAGCCTGCCCTCTCCGAGGAGCTGGTGCCCCGGGAGAGGAGAAATCCAGGGGCTGGAGATGGAGCATCTTCCCAGTGCAGTGTCTTTCTTTGGAGCACAGCCCCTAAGTGGGGGACAGAGGGGTTCAAAGCCTGCCCTTGGTGGGAGAAGGCACGAGAAATGTCTATCACAGACTTAATAACCAGCAAAGCACCCTCTCCAGAGAGGCTGCAGGTGAGGCTTGGAGCAGCTTCACCTCCTGCCACCCATCTGCTGTGAGAGGCACCATGGCAGGAGGTGGCTGCCCCAGGGCTGCAGGTACAGGCTCAGCACTCCCCCTCCTCCATCCTGACCCCTCTGCACTGAAGCAGGTTGCAGGAGAAGTGTCCTGGCCACGGGAGAGGTGGATTCCACCTTGCATTCTTCTTTTGGGATCACGCCACGTCTTTAGGAACTGACAGCTGGAGATGGAAGAGCCCATTTTTGTCATTTAGATTTCACGGGCTCTCTGGAACCAGCCTTGAAAATGCTGATGTTCATGGCCACAGTCTCTGGCAAAGCAATTGTTCTGGACACGTGAAAATCAACCTTCCTTGCTTGAGTCCCTGCTCACTTCCTGGCTCCCTTTATTCCTTCCTTTTCTCTGCATCAGTCGAGCGAGGGTGGTTTTTTTTCTGCTTTGCTGGCACAAGCTCCTTTCTAAGAAGAAAACTGCTGCTCGTTTCCTCCCAGTTTTATGGGTTTTCATAAGTGTTTAAAGGACCAACAACCACCGAATGAAAAGCGCTTTATGGGAGAGAGATTGAGGGAAAAACCCACAAAACTGGAGGGGCTGGTGATGATGACAAAGAAAGGGGAAAGGAGCCAGACTTGCCTGATTGATGTGTTTAACTTTTTCCTCTTTGCAGAGCCTCCAGGGAGCATTACTGGGAAGGGGTTGCTGGAAGGGGCTGTCTGGGTCCATGAAGGAGTCAGGGAGGAAGTGATGCTTTCTGGTCCATCCTCCCACTCCATCCTCTGGCCCCAGCACATCTCCTCCCTGCCAGGAGGATGGAGCCCTTGCAGGCAGCTCCTTCCCTGCTGCCCACAGCACAGCACAAGTGCTCACCTTTGCTGACCTGTGTGGCACCAGGACGTGTCAGCTCCAGGTTTTCCCTGGATCCCTGTAATGTGGGAGCAGAGGAGGCACCAGCATAACGTGACTGGCCTCAGAAGCAGCACTTCAATTAAGGCCAGGAAGGCCAGGGAAGGCTAAGCAAACTCAGGCTTTCCAAAGAAGCTGTTGGAGCCAAAACTCCAGGGCTGTGTTTCTGGCCAGAAATGCTGCAGGTTTGGAAAACATTTCCATTGGAGCTGGGGAACATCCAGCTTGGGTATGGAACTGTGAGAGAGTGTCCAGAGGAGGGATATGGAGATGGTGAAGGGTCTGGAGGGGCCACACAAGAAGCAGCTGAGGGCACTTGGTGTGCCCAGCTGGAGCAGAGCAGACTGAGGGCAGAGCTCAGTGGGGGCTGCAGCTCCTCCCGAGGGGCAGCTCCGATCTCTGCTCTGGGGGGAGCAGGGACAGCCCCCAGGGAATGGCTGGAGCTGTGTCAGGGCAGGCTCAGGGTGGATCTCAGGGCAAGGTTCTTCCCCCCCAGGCTGGTTGGGCACTGAACAGGCTCCCCAGGGCAGTGGGCACAGCCCCAAGGCTGC
>NW_020956319.1:128228-129513 GCF_003031625.1 Empidonax traillii | reverse complement strand
GCAGGCTCAGGGTGGATCTCAGGGCAAGGTTCTTCCCCCCCAGGCTGGTTGGGCACTGAACAGGCTCCCCAGGGCAGTGGGCACAGCCCCAAGGCTGCCAGAGCTGCAGGAGGCTTTGGACAACGCTCTGAGGGACAGGGGGGGATTGTTGGGGTGTCTGTGCAGGGCCAGGGGTTGGACTGGATGGTCCTTGAGGATTTCTTCCAGCTCAGGATATTCTGTGACTGATAAGAGGTGTTCCTGGTGGAATCAGATAACACAGACCCTCTCCCCTCCAGTGCTGAGCCCAGATATGTTGAACACCCCCAGTCCTTATCTGCTGTTTTCCAAGGCAGCCTTTGGGATGTTCCAAGGCTTCTTGGGGCTTTTCAACACCGCTGAAAAAATGGGCTTTTAAATACAATGGGAAAACTCTCTGTGACCTTCCCACAGCAAAATCCAGCACGGAGAAATCCATCCCACTGAATGTCTGTTCTAAAATCCGAGTGTCCATCTGTGGGAAGCCCCTGCAGCATGGCCAGTGCTCTGCAGGAGGGACACCCAACCCACCTACCCCAGCCCAGCTGCAACCCAAGACAGCCTCCCTCCATCTGTGCTCATCATGCCAGGGAAAAAGCAAAATTCATTGTCTGGGAGATGTAACGGGGCAGAATTGCGTTTCCCAGCACCGAGGAGGCCTTTGCAAACAATGGAGATTAAAAAATAAATAAAAGCTATAAAAACTGCTCGGCAATGTCCTTTTAAATTATATTTTTTTTCTGAAAAATATGCAATAAATCCTATGCAAGAGTCATAAAAGTACCTGAAATGCTCCTGGAAAGATTTATGGGCATCTTACCACTATTCTCAATAAAGTGAATATGCTGGTTCCAAAATAATTTCTCATCACCCATACTTCAAATTCCTGAACTCCTTTCAGTCAGCCCATCCCAAGAAATACTGTAACGTCAGGCTGTCTGAATTACATCTCCTCAGGAATAACTGTCCTGCCTGATTTATACGTGCTGGGATCTTTGTCCACGTTGCTGAATCCCAGGGCTTTTCAGCTTTGACCACGTGCCAGTGGACTGTCCCTGCAGCTTTTCCAGGGAGGCTTGTCATCCCAAAATAATCCCGTCATTACCCCCAAGCAGTTTGGAAACTTGGCTTTTGAGATGATTGTTCATGATATGGAGAAGCAGAGGGCTCCTGACACCTGCAGACAAGTTGGTGTTGGTCAAGGGAGGTGCCCAGGAGAAGGTGGGGGACAACCTCCCTTTCAGGGTGGAAATGAAGGCAGATGTGT
>NW_020956319.1:66890-124295 GCF_003031625.1 Empidonax traillii | reverse complement strand
GTTGAGGGGCATTTAGGATGTAGGGTTGAGGGGCATTTAGGATGTAGGATTGAGGGGCACAGGGGACACAGAATTAAGGGACACAGATTCATTACCCAGCTGCCAAAGGCACAAACATCCTCCTTGCCCAAAGAGCTGATGACAACCTCAGAAATCAGCTTTTTCAGCCCTAACCAAGTCCCTCTGTGTTGTGAGCACTGGGAAATGTAGCATCCAACCTGGGGACGTTCTCGGGTGTCCCGTCATGCATTTCAGTGGTGGGATTTGGGCATTTGCTTTTTGCATGGGCAAACAAATCCCTCCCCATAACCATGCTCCTTCATCTCTGTTGGTGCCTCTGAGAGAGCCCCAGATCTGTCCCTCAGACCCTCCAGGAACTCCATGAGTGCCCTGGTCTGTCCAGTCCTGCACTGGGGGGTCTGCTTTGACCCAGTACTGGAACTGGTTGGTTCTGTGAGCCCCAGACACGTGTCCTGAGGAGATGCAGCCACCCCAGAGCCAGAGCCTGGCACGGACAGGGCTGCCTTGACCTTGAAGCAGCAGTGCCTGATCCGGGGAGCGATTTTCCAGCTGGCTGCCCTTGGCTGCTCCAGTCAGGGCTGGAGCTGCCTGACCTGCAGCAGGAGGTGCCAGGCTGGTGCCTGGAGAGCATAAACACAGGAATAATCAGGGAGGGAAAATCCAGCGTGGAGATGAGGGGAAGGACAGGAGCACACGGCCTCTGTTCCAGCGAGAAAGGATTGAAATACTTCAGCAATTAACTGCTGGTGTGACGGGGAACATGCACTGACTGTAAAATCTTCCTGTGCTGGGTGGTGTGTCTGGCAGCACACACAGTGCTCAGCACTGGGCAGGGGGTGCTTCCACGATTCCTTGACGCTGGGGTTGTTTTTGTGCCACATTGACCCGCCCTAAGGAAGTTCAGCTGTCCCACCTGGCCCTCCCCACCTGACCTGCCCTCCCAGCACCACCGCAGCAAGAGCATCCTGTGGGCTCTGCCCAGAGCATCCCAGGGACTGCCACCTGCTGCCCTCACACCCCACCCCTCCTCAGGGCGAGTTCTGTCCTTCTGGGCAGAGCTTTATGGCACCAAAGGAGGTGGTGAAGTTAACTGGGATGTTTGAGGCTGAGCACAGTGCTGGGGGTTGGGGTTGGCTGCCCCCATTCCCTGCATCCCTGCCTTGCTCCCACCCAGCATGGGGACACATGACTCCTGCAGGCCCGGGAGGATGTGAGAGCTGCAGAGGCTCCAGTGCCTGCCCTGGGCCCCCAGGGATCCCTGTCTCTAAGAATAAGTGTCTGTGTCTCCATGGCCTCCGGAAAGCCAATCAACAACCCTCGTTAGCTGCCATTTGGGCTCCCAGTGTCTCCAGCCTATAATTCAGTGGCTTGCCTGCATTAATTGTCAAGCTTGGAGTGCTCCAGAGAAGCCCAGCCTGGCTTTCTTGTGGTTTGCTCTGGCGCCTGGCAGCACAGGCTCCCCATCCTCAGCTGAGGGACCTGGCACCGCAGCCTGGGCACAGGGCTTGGCTCTCAGAGCTGCACCCACGCTCCTGACCCCTGGTCCCAGACAGCTGGGCTGCCCCTGGGCAGCTGTTCTCACCCTTCTCACCTCTTCCTCACCCTTCTCACCCCTTTCTCACCCTTCCAAGCAGATCTGAGGAGTCTCAGCCACGATCAGTCCCCTCTGAGAGCCCCAGCAGCCCTTTCCTTTCCAGTGTCCCACAGGGCTGGGCACTGCCATGGGGCCATGGAGCTGCCCCCAGCCAGGTGCCATCTCTGGGCATTTTACTGCAGCTATTTTCTTATAGAAGCACAGGATCATGGAATTGTTGAGGCTGGAAAAGGTGTAAGATCATTGAATCCAAATGTTTGCCTAACAGTACCAATTTCACAACTAAACCACGTCCCCAGGTGCCACATCTCCACATCTTTTAAATCCCTTCAGAGATAGTGACTCCATCACCAGCCTGGACAGCCCCTTCCAATGCCTGGCCACCCTTTCCAAGAAGTAATTCCTCCTGATATCCAACCTGAACCTCCCCTGGCATAACCTGAGACCATTTCCTCTTGTCCTGTCACTGGTTCCCTGGGGACAGAGCCTGATCCCCACCTGGCTTCAACCTCCTCTTAGTTGTAGAGAACAAGAGGGTCCCCCTGAGCCTCCTGCTATCCAGGCTTTTCTCTTCTTGTGACTGTAGATGTTGGAGTCTGAGAAGGGAAAGGGTTGGACTCCCACACTTGCAAGGCTTAGTACAAACAGAGCCCTGGTGCTGGCTCCATACCCACCAGTGTGTTTGCAGAGCTCAGAACATGCCTGTGGGACAGAAACCCCCTAAGGAACTGCATTGCTGCTCCTGGGATCCCATGAACATCCAGGGGTGGGTGCCTGGGGGAAGAACTGGGCTGTGCAGACAGGAGCCTTTGCTGCTGTGCTCTTCTAGCAGCAGCTTCTGGACTTTCTGAGGCTGTGGTTGCACCTGGCCCACCCTGTGGTGGGGACCTGTTGTCCCCAGTGTGTCCCAGCAGTGATGGAGGCTGAGGCTGGGCTGGGCTGCATCAGCCAGAGCAAAGGCAGCATGTTGGGATAAGCTGCTGTTCCAGGTCTGGCCCTGGTGGTGACATTTCTGGAGTCCTGTTTTGGACCCCCAGTACAGGAGAGGTGGAGAGGGTGATCAGGATGCTCAGGGGGCTTCAGAACACAACACAGGATGCTCAGCTGGGGGAACCAGGTGGGTTCAGCTGTTAAAAACCAGAACTTTGGGAATGGCCTGTCTGCCACTGCTGGAAAGGGACAGTTTGGAGAAGATGGAGTGAGGTCACACATGTACACACATGAAAGGGCCAGAGGCAAGAGACACACGTTGCAAAAAGGGAAATTCCATGTGGGTGTGAGGAACATCTTCATCACCAAGGGCAGCACAGACTTGCTGGTGCCCCAGGGAGATGGCATTTACATTTTGGCACATTTTTAAAAACTGAGTGGACCAGGGCCTAAGAAACCTGCTGGAGCTTTGAAGCTGCCCTGCCTGGAGCATGAGGCTGGACCAGAGACCTCCAGACATCACTTCCAGCTGAAATCTGCTTGTGATCCTGTGTTTCTAGGATTCCTCATGCCCAAAGACCATTCTCAATCCCATGAATGGTGGTCATGAATCCCAGAGGATTCATCCCATCTCTCCATGGGGCAATCCCAGCTTCTGCAGGGTGAGAAACACCAATGCTCCCCTCCTGGGCTGCTGATGGGTTTGCAGTCTGCTGTCAAACTTCTCCCATTCACACCTTCCCCACACTACAGGGGAATTGCTTTCTTCCCCCCTGAGTGGAGATGGTGCACACCCTAATCCCCAGCTCTGCCTTTTGGTGCCCTCACCATCTGCATTTCCCTTTCTGATGGCAGGGCTGCACAGGGTGTATCAGTTGCAGGAAGTTGTGTTGTGTTTTGTTCTCTGATCCTCTCCTTCACTTTGCCTTTTGGAGCATTGCTGAGTCTTGCACTGAGGGGTTTGTTGCACTCTCTGCTGTTCATCTCTGCCTGCTTCCCTCAGCAACAGGAGCCAGTTTAGAGTCATCATGGAATCAGGAATGGTTTGGGTTGGAAGAAATCCTGAAGATCATCCAGTTCCAGCCCCTGCCATGGGCAGGGACACTTTCCACTAGCCCAGGTTGCTCCAAGCCCCATCCAACCTGGCCTTGGACACTTCCAGGGATGGGGCAGCCACAGCTTCTCCATCCTTTCACACATCTCTCCTCACACAGCCTTGTTCCTTCCCATGTGTTCATTCCTTGTGTTCATTGGTGCTGAATTTGATCTGCAGGTTTATTTCCCAGCTGTTGATTGTTGTAATCACCTGCCCAAAGCCCAGCTGCTCTGTGACCCCTGGCCAGGGAGGTTTCCCTCCGAGGAGCTCACCTCATCCAGAGGGAAGTACCTCGGGCAGGGCAGGTCCCTGTGCCTCCCAGGGGCTGAAGGGTAATGACCAGCTTGGGTAGAGGTTGTTCTGGCTGAGGAACAGGAAGGGTGTCCAGCAGCACATTCTCCTCCTCAGTGAGCAAGGAATGAGGCTCAGGGTGGGTGTGAAAAGCAGTCGGTGTGATTGGAGCCCAAGTCCTGAAGTGCTGACAGCAGATCTCCATTTTTCTGTGCTGAAAACTCAGTCTAATCAACTGATACTGCATCTTTCCCCAAACCTTGCACTCCCCACCCAGCACAGGCCAAGCTCTGCCCTTCCTGGCTGGGTCACCACCCCTGCCCTCCCTGCTCCCGTGGCACCAAGGGTAACTCACAGTTCAGCAGTTCAGCCTTTTCACCACTGGGTTCTGCAGATCTCTTGAGTCAAACCCACCTGGTGCTGGTGGTTTGCTCCTGTTTCTGATTGATGTTTCAGTTTGAAATCCTTCCCAGACCTCCATCCCCAAAGAACTGCTCTGGCACTGGGACCTCCCTGGGAACGATGATGCAGATAATTCATCTGTGTGACCTTTTCCTTGCAGAGTGTTTCTCTTGCATCTTCACCATCTCTTGGCCCTGCAGAGTTTTTGGCAGGCTCTTTGCTTCTGATGTATTTGAAAAAGCTTTTATTACCAGCTTTTACACCATTAGCAAGCTGCTCCTCCAAGTCGTTCCTGGCGTGATGTGCCAGGTTTTAATTTTTAGCTCACTTGCCTCTGTGCCATCAACATTCCATGCACATGGGGGGGAGGCTGGTCCCAGCTCACCTGCCTCCTGGGCCTGCAATCCCCCCCACAGCCCCAGAGTGAAAACATGGAAAAAAACCCTTTCTGTTCTCTTGCAACATTTGATGCTGTTCTCGCAGCTTCTGTTTCTAGAATCAGGTAACTCCCTGGAAAATTGGGCTTTCACGGTCACTTTTTCCAGCCCAGAAATAGGGACACAGAGAGAGCCCAAAGGGGAGTGTCACAGGAGCTGCCTGGAAGCTGATGTGGGGACCTGGGAGCAGCAGTGCCCCAGGGTGAGGCAGGGGAACCAGGGATGCTGCTGTGTCCTGGGCCAGGGATCAGAGATGGACAGGGTTGGGCAGTGGAGGTCCCTGACCAGGGAGCTGGGATGTGGTAGGAGGTGTGATGGGACCAACTGCAGCTTCACAGGAGTGGGCAAAATCCATCTACTGTGGGATCCCTGCTCTGCAGGCAAGTCATCCCTGCTGTGTGTGGCTGAGTGATTTTCCTAATAAATACACTATTTTGTGCAGTTTTCCTTGACACAGACCTATTCACAGGTCTGGGGTGGAGCTCTGCTCGTCTAGCCCTGCACACCTGGGGAGCAGCTCGTGGGGGGTGGTTTCCAGAGGACACTTCCCTGCCCCATGTCCCCAACGTTATCTGGTGGCACATCACCAGCCTCAAGCCCCTCAGCTTCACCTCAGAGGAGACCACCAGCCCCAGGCAGCCCCCCTGGACGAAGCCCTGCAGCATTTGAGGCCTGGCTGCTGAGAGGGTGGCACTGGCCCCACAACCCACGGAGAGGGAGCACTTCATGTCACCGACAGTGCTGGGGACTGGTCCTGGGTTGGTTCCCAGCCAAGTCAGCACCTCCTGCACATTCTGCATCCTCAGCCACGATCCCTGTGCAGGGAGGGGAAAGGAGGGACTGAGAGGGCTGGGCACAGGGATTTGTCTGGATGAGATGGGATGCAGATGGCTGATGACAAGATGCTCGAGGCATGTGCTGGCAGGAGCTGCCGCTGGCGTTCGGCAGCACTTGTGTGACACTGCACAGAGCCACTGATTACCTGGATCCTGGGGGGGAAGGGGGGGCACATTACAGGCAGTAATCCCCTCTGGATATTATTTAAGAAGTCAACAGAAACAGCTTCAGGACTCTCTGATCAGATACCTGGGTTTGCTGGGGGAAATGCAGGTAACAGCACAGGGAGGTTGCTGAGACGAGCTGGTGAGAAGTGCAGTTCACAAAACCATAGAATCATAGAATCATGAAGTATGCTGAGTTGAAGGCACCCATCAGGACCATCGAGTCCAACCCCTGGCCTTGCACAGGACACCCCAGTGATCCCACCCTGTGCCTGAGAGCACTGTTCAAATGCTTCTTGGACTCAGACAGGTTTGGAGCTGTGACCTCTGCCCTGGGGAACTTCCCAGTTGCCTCCCAGCAGCACAGCCCATGTGGTATCTGCTGAGCTGCTATGGGGTATCACTGAAGATTTTAATGACACAGCCTGAGAATGAAAATAACCCCTTTAAGCCAAAACTTGGTGCCCTTTCCAGTCTTAGAATCTAACTTTTTGGTATCAGTGAGGAACTAACCAATTATTTAGACAAATGTGAAAATCTGGATTGGCTGCTGCTGGGATGTGACTGAAGGTTCAGGTGTGCCAGGGTCTCTGTGTGACCCTCAGCCTTGGGCTGGCAGCAAGAGTCTGTCTTGGAGTCATCTGGCATTGGCTCCATCGGGCATGGGGAAAGCTTCTGGAAGCTTCTCACAGAAGCCTCCTGCTCCCAAGGCCTTGGCACACAGCAGGGGAGAGCTGGGGGTGCTGAGCAGCCAGCTGGGATGTGCTGAGCAGCTGCTGTGGGGTTGGTTTCTCTGAACAGTGTCCAGAGCTGGGGCAGCCCTGCTCTGCTCATGGACACAGGGCAAGTGCTGGGAGAGCAGGTGGGGGCCTCGAAGTGCCTCTCAAACCCATCTCCTCTACCCTGATCTCAGCTTTGCTCTGTCCTCCTTTGTCCCCTTGCTCTCTTTCACATCCCTGTCTGTCCCTCTGCTTTCCCATTTTCCTCTTCTCACCAAAAGCTCTGCTCTGCATTGACTGAGGCATCCCAGACTCGTTCCTGGACTGCCCTACACCATGCACAGGTTCCTTGTTGCTTGAGGACCATCCCCCCGAGCTGCTCCCCAGCCACCCAGCACCCACAGCAGGAGGAGCACAGAGACAGTGGTGACAGGGTGATCTGGTCCTTCAGATCATCCACAGCCAACCTGGGAGCTCCTCCCCACCTGGGACACACCTGGGCTGGGCTCCACTGCCAAAGGTCCACTTTCCACGGTGACCCCACCCCCAGCTCTGATTTACCTCCTGTTCCCTCTTGCCTTGCCTGCCTTTTTCCTGAGCCCAGACCCCTCTTCGGTCTGATGGGGAGGCCACAACCCACAGCCACGTTCCAGTCAAGTGGCAGCTTCTCCTCTCCATCCTGATCCTGGCCTGGGCCTTGCCAGTCAGGTCCTTGGCAGGGAAGGCTTTTGCCTGCAGCAGACTGGACCCTGCAGAGTTCAGTGCCCAGGGGTGAGGTGATTACAGCAGCATCCTCTGAAACAGCTTGTGCAGAGCCCTCCTCCTCTGATGTGCTCAGCTCTTCCCTCCCATGGTGTGTGCAAACCTCACCCTTCTCACTGATTCCTGCACAGAGGGGCTTTTTACAGGGGAATTTGGGGATGGAAATGTGCCATGTGCTTGGAGCTGCTTGCTCCTGCCTCATTGTGCCATCTCCAGTGACACCCTTCTCAAGCTGGGCTGGTGCTTGTGCTCCCTGGGACTGGAAATCCAGCACTGCTGGATCCAGCACTGCTTCTCACGGTGCCTGTGGTGAGTTTAGTGCTCGTAAATCCCTGGGGTTGGGATTAATCCTCCATGGGGGTATTTAACTGCATGTCAGGGGTTCCCATGGAAGATGAAGATTTTACCTCAGTGCACTCCAACGGGAGCTGCTGGTTTTGGGCAGTGCTGTGAGCAACCCCTTGTCCATCTGGATGTCAAATTCCACAACCTGTGAGCCATGTGAGGTCATGTGAGCAATCACACACAGAGGATTTTTCCTTCTTGGGCCTTTTGGTCCAGTTTCCTCTAGAAAACATCAGATTTTGGCCCCATGCTGATGCAGACTCTGAAGCCTCCTTGTTTTCAATCTCTAGTGAACTTTTAACTGTCTCCCTCATCCTAAAGAAGGTGCTGAGTCCCCACAAACCCACTTTGTCTATCCCAATCACCCCTCCAAGCTGTTCCCTCCTCTGCATTGCAGATCCCTGTTTCTCCCAGGGTTGTGGTGACCCGTCCTGGAGCTGCTCTCTGGGGTCTGATGGTCTGTGACCTTTGATACCCAACATCATCTCCAGTCTCAGCAATCAGGGTGCAGGAAATGACTGGATGAATGGGACACTCCTCAGAGGAGAAGGATATGACCACAGCCTCCAGCATCACTTGGCTCTTCCCAGCTTGCTTCCCTGCCTCCTGCTGCTTCGAGTGAGATCCCAAACAGAGCCCAAATCCCTTCCTACCAGCTGTCCCCTTCCTGGCCCCTGGGGAACCACCACATACAGGACTGGGAGAGGAGGGGGTGGGCAGGGGGGGTTTGGGACAGGACAGCACAGTCTGCCTGTGGGAACCACAACAGGGCACCAGGTTTGCTGCAGGGTGAGCCCTGCTGGGCTGGGGCAGCAGGAGGACCCACGGAGGGCAGGGTTGGAGCTCCCCAGGCGTGCCCAGCTCCATGAGCCCCCCGAGGGAGGCACAGGGGGAGCTGTGCAGCCCCCCCTGCTCTGCAGCAGCAGCAGCAGCAAAGGTCGGGGTTCAGACCTCTCACTGAAAAGCAGCGTTTTAGATCTCCCTGCGGAAGGACACGTGACCTTGAACATTTGGATTTCATCTGGGGACAGGGGAAGGTAAGAAGCAGCATCTGAGCCAGCAGCAGGGTGAGCCTCCCCTGGGAAGGCAGGTGTGGAATTAACTCTCACCTTGCTGCCCTTCCCCTGCCAGGTGTTGCTGGTGCCTGCTCAGGGTCTGAGGTGACAGAGCTCTCGGTTCAGAAAGGAGAACAATTAACAGGAAATAAAATACCAGCGAGCCTTGAAAATCACCTGCAAGACAGTAAAGAGAAAACAAATCTACCCCTTCTCTTTGAGAGCTCTTCTCAGCTCAGCAGATTTATTGTTGCCTTTTTAAATTTTAACAACTTGCAAGGCCACTGCACCGGCTTCTATTACATGAAAACTTTTGCTTTTTATTCCCTAATTCGGAGCAGAAGGGGAGTTAAATCACCAGGCAGTCGACAGGCGCTGCTGTGCTAGGAAATAGGTTTCTCTAGCAAGGTGTCCTGTGTGTCAGGCAGCACGTGATGTGAGGGGGGTTGCCTTCCTCTGGTCCTGGGGGGAGTGGGGGGACCAGGTCCCTGCAGCCTTTTGGGGTCCCTGGAGCGAGAACTGCTCTGAGGACCAGCTCCAGCTTTCCCAGGTCAGACAATGTGCATCCCCCAGGACACAGGCTTGTTTTGGGGAGGCACCTGCCGAGCCCCTTTGGCTTGGGACACCCGTGTGTGTGTGTGATGAGGTGGTTCTGCATGAGGTGGGAGTGTTGATCTGTGCTCCTACAAGTGGGGCTGATCCTCCCCAGTGATGATGAGGCCTTGGTCCAGCAAAGACAAGGCATTGAAAGTTATGCTGCAAGACACTTCTGTCAAGCTCCATCTACAAAAGGGCCAGAAAACATCTTTACCCTTGAGTGTCTTGCAAGCTTTCCTCACATGACACTGTTTGGGAAGGGCCTGGGTGGCCTCAGAGGGGATGCTGGTGGTAGTCCCCACACCCTGTCTTCACCCACTGCCTTGAGCACAGGGGTATCATCCCTCCCTGTGTGACACTGCACAGTTACTCTGCTTGTCCCTTACACATTCAGTGCTGACCCCATGGGCATGGACAGTATTTTCCATGGCCTTTTGAGGACCAAGACTCAGACTGGGGCTGGTAGATGTTCCTGCACGTGGATGGGGGCGCTGGGAGTGCTGTTCCCATCAGCCCATCCTTGGGGCTGCCTCTCCCCACTGCCCATCTGACCAGGACATCTTCATCCTGCCAGGTCTTTGCCTTGCAGGACAGTCAGAGGTGGCCAGAGCAGGCACAGATGTTCTCACCTCTGGCATGGATGTGGCTAATTCCTGTGGAGTTATTTGGCCAGGATTCAGGGGAAACTCCCAGTGAGGCAGGTTCTCCATCCTCCTACACCCCCCCCAATTTTTCCATGGGCCAGATGCCAATGTGCATCCCAACACTGCCTCATCCTCCTCCAGGGTCTCCTACTCTTGCAGCCCCTTCCCCATAACCAACCTGCAGCCAAACAGCTCTAGGGCTCATCTGTGGACTCTGGTGAGGATTTACCTGGGAACAGAGACCAAGCAAGGTCTGCCAGTTCTGATTCTACCTGGGGTCCCAAATGTATTTAGTGTCAGGTCCTCTTCCTTTTCAAACTAAAGATATTTCATCTGCAAAACAGGTTTTCCAGGCCTGGGAAACCTGATGGCCCCAGTCCTGCAGGTGTCTTGAGGATGGCATTACCCTCGTGCCAAGGGACCTGCCAGCACCAGCCGAGGGTGATGCCGAGGGCTCCGGGTTTCGTCAGGATGGAAAGGGGAGCGAGATGGCACAAGCAGGCATTGTGCAACCATGTGGAGTTACTCATGGTCAGATGCAGCATCCAGAACCTGCTTTTCATGAGGAACTTGACTTGCTAATGAGCCCCGAATCTGGGTCAGGCATTTCCCACACTGGGGCGGGTGGACGCGGGCACCGGGAGCGCAGCCGGGCACCCGGAGCCAGGGGCAGAGCACCCTCATCGGCTCTGCTGCCACAGCCAGGGCAGGATGTTTGCAAAGCCTTCTGCCTGCTGCCAGTTTCAGCAGGCTGGGGTGTGTGTCTGCTCTGCTGTGAATCTGGCCCTGGGATCAGCACAGAAACTTGGCTCTCAGCTGGAGGTGCCTGATGGGGACAAGTCCCTTCAGGCCCTGGCTCCTCCTGATGGCCACGGCTGCCCTTCCTGGGAGCAGAGCAAAGCTGCTCTGGGGATGATGCCTTATTGTTTTTAACACAGTTCAGCCAGTCTGGGTGCTGCCTTGCCAAAGGCATCCTGGGGTGGGGAAGAGCTTGACCCAGGCTGTGTCACCAGCCAGACTCTGTCCCACGCCCCAGAGGTCCTGCCCCAGCTGAGTGGAGCAGACACCTCTGAGGCGGCTGTTTGGGTCCCCACAGTGCCCATCCAGCACTGGCAGGGTGAGAAAAGCTTTCCTTGTCACCCACAGATGGCTTCTTTCCTCACACTCCAGAAGATCCTGCCATCCCTCGGGATGCTCCAGCACCCAGCAGGTTTGCTGAGCCCCCAGTGCTGCCCCACGGGGAAAACAACCCGATGGGAGGTCTTGTGTAGGGTGTATGGTTTGGGTGTTTTATTCCATAAATTATTTGTTCTTCGACCAAAATGTCAAGATTTGGGCCCAGCAGCCTGTTCCATTTGAATGCACGTCTGGGCTTGGGGTGTGAACGTGAAAACTGTGCAGTAAACAGGGGTTAAGGTCCAGGCAAGTGGCTGATCATCCCATGTGCCAGCTGGGATGCCCTTGCCTGATTTGCAGGTTACTCTTGCCTTGTAGTCTTTTAATTCCTTGATCCCAGCAGCACATTCTGTGAAAATCAGTGCAAATAAGGCTCCTG
The DNA here is from genome assembly GCF_003031625.1 of Empidonax traillii. NCBI lineage: Eukaryota > Metazoa > Chordata > Aves > Passeriformes > Tyrannidae > Empidonax > Empidonax traillii. The sequence goes on along the minus strand of NW_020956319.1, from coordinate 112,846 downwards.
TGGTTCTGCCTCTCACCATCAGAGCCCAGCACTTGAGTCAGATGGACCAAAAACCGCTCTCAGCCATTTATTTATTTTTTAAAATGAATCCAGCCTAGAGCAGGATTATGTGGATTAGCAGCTGAGCATTCCCCTGCCTATGGAACATGCCCAGCCAGACGGATACGTGCTGATGGGAGCCCTGTCCTCCAAACATGACATGTATTTCCGTGGCCCCTTGGCTGCTGCCATCCCAGCCCATCTGCTCGGCTGATCCGGGGGCTGCCCATCCTGCTGGGGGGCCTGGCCCACAGCCACGGGCAGGGGTGCCAGCCAGGGGATGCTCCGAGCTTCTGGCTGCAGGACAGTTGTCCTTGGAGATGGTGTGGGTGCTGCTGGGGGTCCTGGAGCACAGGGTGTGGCAGGGGGTGCAGGCAGATGAGGGCTCAGGGGAGCAGCCGCTGCCTTTACCAGCCAAGCAGGTGGCATTTTTTCAGCAGGGAGGCCCTCCCTGGTGAGACCCCTGCAGATTTGGGATGGAGGACGAAGCAAAAAGCAACCAGGACAACCCCTAGGGCAGTTGGGTTGCACTGGACTCGATGTTGCAGTACAAAATTGGGCTGCAAAAGCTACACTGGTGCTTTGCCAGACTTGGTGCGGGAGCATCCCTGGGACATGGTGTCCAGCATGAGAGACTGTAGGAATGGGTAGGAGACACCCCCCACCCGCAAAGAAAATTCCCAGTGGGTCCTGTGTGGAAGCAGACACCCCAGTTGCTGTCAGTAGGAACCCAGTGACAGTCAGAGAAGAGTTTCAATCCTGAGCAGCCTGAAGGGCTGGGAGGGCTCTGAACCCCAGGGAGGGCGAGCTGGAGCCCTGCTCTTGTCTACCCCAGGCAGAGTCACCCCGGGTTCAGAGCCCTGTTCCCAGGAAGGGACCTGTGCTCCAGCCAGGTGTTGGGGTGTGTATGAGCTTGGGGGCCCAGCAGTGAGTGCTGTGGTTCCTGGAGGTGCTGGGAGCCCCTCACCGAGTGGGGCAGGGGGGCAGGACAGGGTGGGCAGCTGCACACAGGGCACTGCAGGCAGGACAGGCAGAGTGTGGGCAGATGGGGAGAAGCTCTTTGGAAGGGCCTGTTTGCTCCAGGATGATACTGAGCACTAGCAAACACTTTCACCTGTGGCAGAGCAGGCTGTCCTGTGGGTCCCTGTCCCGTTCTAGGGAGCTGCTTGGCCTGGAGTGTGGATCCCACAGCTCTGCTGGCTGCCAGCTCCCCCTGCTCCCTGACTGTGCCTGCCTGCCTGGCACGGGGCAAGCACCACGGCAGAGTGGGGATCTGCCCAGCCCCAGCCTCGTGCCAGGGAAGCCCGTTTGGCTAAACAAGTTTTCACTGACACCTTTTTTTTTTTTTTTTCTTTTCTCCCCTCCAATGGAAGCCTTCCAGCAATTTTTCAATTGCTCTGTGCCGAGTGGAGCACGGCCAGCTCCCTGCCCGCTCCCTGCTCGAGCAGACAGCTGGCTCCTGCCCCGAGCTGGCCTTCCAGGCACGGTGCCAGGTGGGCAGGACGCGGGTCCCACGCTCCCACGCACGGCCAGCGGGTGCCAGGCAGCTGCAGAGAGCCCTGGCACAGCCAAGGGCTCCAGCACAGGCTCCCAGCCCCAGACAGGCACTGCTGTGCCCCAGAGGAAGGAGCAGGGGCTGGCCCAGACCCTCTCCTGCAAGCCCAGTGCTCAAAGAAATACTGGTGCCAGGGTGTGCAGGTGCTGGTGACCCCCCTCCTCTGGCACAGGCTGCCTGGGGGGCTGCATCCCTCTGCCCACCCAGCCACCCCTCAGCTGGCACTGCTCTGCAGCCCGGTCCCTCTCTACATGTGCTCACAAAGGAGCTTCCCAGCACCTATCCCTGGCATTAAAGACCAATTTTCTAGAGGGAGGTGGGAGGGTGGAGAAGAGGTGGGATAACCAGAGATGGCCACATGGAGAAAGGCAGAAATAACTGACTTGTTTGATGGTTTCCCTTGTCAATACATTGCTGGTGGTTCCTGTCTTGCACCAGGAGTGACACAGGATCCTTCTGCCTGGCTCGGCACAAGAATGGAATGGAATAGAAGGAATGGAATTTTCTGAGCTGGAAGGGACCCACAAGGATCATCCACCCTGGCCCTGCACAACAGTCCAACACCCCAACAATCCCACCCTGTCCCTCAGAGCGTTGTCCAAAGCCTCCTGCAGCTCTGGCAGCCTTGGGGCTGTGCCCACTGCCCTGGGGAGCCTGTTCAGTGCCCAACCAGCCTGGGGGGGAAGAACCTTGCCCTGAGATCCAACCTGACCCCCCCTCACACAGCTCCAGCCACTCCCTCTGGTCCTGGCAAGGTTTGGACATGTAGGAGCTGTGAATCACTGAACAAGCACCACGGAAAAGAAAGTGTTGAACAGCTTTGTCATTCAGGACACATCATTCCTCCTTCACCGAACAAGGCAGGAGCGCGTGCTGATAATCTGGGATCTCGTAATTAAATACCCTGCAGCCTGAATATGGATAAGAAGGCACAGTTATGGTTTTGTGGACTATCTCACTCGTGGCGTTTCTGTGGGTTGGAGTTGCTTTGCTTTGCAACTGAAGTGCTGGTGCAGGGCTGCTGCATGTGGCACACCATCAATCACGGGTGTGAAAAATCCCCCAAGCCACCAGAAAATGGAAACAATCTTGAATGCTCCTGAAGTGAAAGCACAAAGCCATTCCCAAGACATTCCTTCAACAGTGAAATGGCTTTTTAAGGAATCCAGACAGAAGATATAATAAGCAAAAAGCTGTACAGAGAAAGAAAACCCCACCACCTGCAGCAGCACAGTATGGCAGGAAAATTCAGAGTGGAAGGTCTGTTGTTCAACCTTTTGCTCCAAGCAGGGTCAGATCAGGTTGCTCAGGGATTTTTTTCAGGATCAGTCAAATCCTGAAGGCCTGCAAGGACAGAGGCTGCACAGCCTCTCTGCTGCCACGTTTGACCTTTCCCATGGGGAAACTTCTCCCCCTGTATCCAGTCCAAACTTGTTTTGGTTCATATCTCTTGTCTTCGTCCTCCTCTACTGGGAACAACTGCAAAGAGCCTGGATCTGCCTTCTTGGTGGCCTCCTTGCAGATCACAGAATCATAGAATCAACTGCAATCAAAAGACCTCCAAGATCATCAAGTCCAACCCTTGATCCAACCCTGCCATGGTTCCCAGCCCATGGCCCTGATGCCACATCCAGTCTCACCTGAAACACCTCCAGGGATGGGGAATCCACCCAGGCAGCCCAATCCAATGTCTGTAAAAAAACTTTCTCTGTAATTCCTCCCTGTAGAAAATTTTTTCCTAATATCCAACCTAAACCTCCCCTGGCAAAGCTTAATCTGTAAAGATGGCTGTGAAGATCCCCCTGTGAAGGCTTCTTATCCCCAGTCTGAACAAACCTCGTTCCCCCATCCTCTCCTCACAGTGGGACATGCTCCAGTCCATGGACCATCTCAGTGACCTCCTCTGAATTTACTCTGCTCTGCTGATGCCCACTGGTAGACCCAGAACTATGAGGTATCCAACTGCAGCCAGTGAGTGTTGAACAGAATCAGCTTCAAACACCTCAGCTCCTTCAAAAGCACCTCCAGCCCCGTGGTTGCATCTCCAGGCAAGTGCTCTCCCACCAAACACACAGGTGTGCAGGGAGGAGGTCACCACAGGGCTCCACGTGGGAGATCCTGGGGAAAACTGATGAAAAACTGGTTGGAGAGGGCTAAAAGCACCATCCTGGAGGCTGGATGGCCAGACCAGCAGCCAAAGATATCAGTGCCACTTCTGAAAGAGGTGAAAATTTTCTTCCAGCTGCCTCATGAGGGGTAGCACTGAACTCTGCTCTCTGTGACCAGTGACAGCCCCCAGGGAATGGCTGGAGCTGTGTCAGGGCAGGCTCAGGGTGGATCTCAGCAAAAGGTTCTTCCCCCACAGGCTGGTTGGGCACTGAACAGGCTCCCCAGGGCAGTGGGCACAGCCCCAAGGCTGCCAGAGCTGCAGGAGGCTTTGGACAACGCTCTGAGGGACAGGGGGGGATTGTTGGGGTGTGTGTGCAGGGTCAGGGGTTGGACTGGATGATCCTTGTGGGTCCCTTCCATCTCAGGATATTCTGTGATTCTCTGACAGTCCAGGGAGATGATTTGTCCCCTCTGGGACAGCACCAAAACCACAGCACCTGCCACCCCTCCACCCCACAACAAAACCTCCCTGTGGAAGTGGGAGGAGACGACACCATGCAGGGTGGAGATGCTCAGTGTGGGGAAATCAGCTTGGCTGCAGCTGCTCCATGGCAGCGAAAGTGCAGCACCACCCTCCCTGGGCGCGGGGCCAGCGCGGCCCTGCACGAACAGGCCATGTGTCCTGTGCACAGGGAGGGAGGGCTGTGCTGGGGGGACACTGAGGAAAGCTCCTGAAGAGCTGCTCAACCCTCTCGTGCCTCCTTGGAGTGTGGATGTGCCTTGCACCAAAGGCACTGGGCCCCCCGGGATGGCCCTGAATTCCAGCTCCAGTAAGAATGGGCAGTGTCTGCTGCTCCCTAATCCGGGTACTCACAGGGCTCTGATTGCACCAGCCACGACAGCGTGGTCCAGGGGACCAACAAATGGCCTGTGGTGTGAATTTAGAGCTAATGCAGAGACTTCAGCAGCATCTGTGGGGGTGGAAGTCCTTCCCTCCCACCCCCCTGTGCCATGGCCATTGCTCTTATGGGAGCCACAGTGACAATGTGCCCCTGAACCAGCACCAGCTGGGGTTCCTGGACCTACAGTGACAATGTGCCCCTGAACCAGCACCAACTGGGGTTCCTGGACCTACAGTGACAATGTGCCCCTGAACCAGCACCAACTGGGGTTCCTGTGGCTCTGCTTAGTGTGTGAAAAAACATCCTGGAGTCTGATTCAACTGTGCTGCAGATGAGGGTTTGGGTGGTGCGTGCAGAGCTCTCCCTGTGCCTGCAGGATGAAATACAGAGCACTACTGCTATGATCCCTGTGTGGGGGTCTGGGTGTCACCTTCAGCAGACACAACCCACTGGTCACCCTCCAGACCTGCTAAAGGCCTGTAACAACCTGCTGAGCTTCCCCTTGCTCTCCTTCAGACCCCTCTCTGTCTCTTGTGATGCCCAGAAAGCCTCACAGGATGAAGCAGTTGATCTGCAGGACTCCTTGCTCACAGTGCTCTCTATTTCTGTTTGGACCCATCAGCTGGTTCTTCTTGCCATGTGCTGGGATCTCTGGGGAGTGGGGCAGGTCCTGCTGTGTTTGGACATCCCATTGGTGTGATGTGGCTTGCAGGGTGAAGGGGACAGGAGTTGGGGTGTGGAGTTCCTCTCAGCTGCAGTAGCTAACCCTGAGTAAGGTTGCACTGGCACTGTCAGATGTGTTCTACTACACTAAAAAGGGAAGTGGGTGGTTTTTTGCTCTCCCTTTTGTGAAAGAAACATTTCAGTTCTCAAGTTGCACCAGGGAAGGTTCAGGTTGGATATCAGGAAAAAGTTTGTCACAGTCACTGTCCCTGGAAGTGTTGAAAAAACAAGTAAATGTAGCACTGGGCAATATGATTCAATGGGCATGGTGGGATTCGGTTGGAGGTTGGATTTGATGGTCTTGGAGGCCTTTTCCAACCTTTATGATCCTGTGATTCCCCACTGACAGACTGACTGACCCCTTGGGACGTGCCACCAGCTGGGAGCTGCCCGTGCCTGAGCTCGTGGCTGTTTCCCCTGAGTGAGGACACAGTTCATGTCCACTGTTCACAGAGAGGCATTTTCCTATGGATTCCCACCCTGAAGGCTTCTGACACAAATGAGGGAGCATGTAGGTGTTGTGGTGGAGGCTCAGGAGGTGGAGGAGTGGGTCAGCCCATCTGCTGTTGAGAGGAGGAGTGGGAATGTTGCCCTGCTTGGTCCAGGGTAAGATCATTTGCTGAGCAAGGGCTGAGTGCTGCTGGACCATGGCTCTCAGGAAGTGCTGGAGAGGGAAAGGCTGAGGTGCTGGAGCTCAGTGTTGGGGCAAGTGTTTTGGCATGTGCCTTCTCTGCCAGCTTCCCATCTCACATGTGTTGCTTAACCAGTTTGTCCACAGCAGCCCAGTTCCTCCCTCTTCATCCCGGGGCAGTGGTGCTGCAGTATTTCAGTAGATTTGCCTGGTACAGGTACAGTTCATCCCACACTCACTGGTGCTTAAAGAGTTCATAGAATCACAGGATCTCAGACTGGTTTGGGTTGGAAGGGACCTTAAAGATCATCCCATTCCGCCTCCTGCCATGGGCAGGGACACCTTCCACCAGCCCAGGTTGCTCCAACCTGGCCTTGGACACTTCCAGGGATCCAGGGGCAGCCACAGCTTCTCTGGGCAACCTGTGCCAGGGCCTGCCCACCCTCACAGGGAAGAATTTCTTCCTAATATCCCATCTAAACCTACACTGTGTCGGTTTGAAGCCACTCCCCTTGTCTGTCACCCCAGGATGATCATGACCACCTCACCAGGGCAGCAACTCCACCACCAGGAAGGATTTCCCCATGGTTGCACCCCCAGGAAAGAGCCCCAGACCCTGCAGGACATGGTGCCCACGGCACCCACTTTTCCTGGCCCTTGGCTGTAGCCCATAACCCCAGAAGTGCCACCAGCCCTCTGTGTGGGAGAAGGGCAGGTGGAGATCAGAACGTGGCCTCAGATCCAACGCACAGGGCTCCATCTCTGGAGGTGCTGCTTCCCAAAGTTTGGGCTGGGAGGCCTGGGGCCTCCTGACCCTTCCCTGGGCTATGAGATGCTCGACCTGCCCCCGCTGCTGTGGTGCATCTCCACGTGCCTGGGTGCCAAGGACATGCCAGGGCCACTGAGGGGATCGCAGGGGTCACGGCGTGCACGTGTGGAGTGAGGAGGAGGCCTCAGGGGTCCTGGACAAGGAGCTCACCTACCACTCCTCTGTGCTGCAGCAGAGCCCACCTTACATGTTGCCCCCTGCACATCTCCTGTGAGCTGCACCAGGGTCAGGGGAGACTGAGGCAGCAGGAAAGCAGGGGCTGGGAACGGCAGAAGGCCTGCACTGCTGCAGGCTGGAAGTTAAAAAGCAAGTGGCAGGAACTGATCCAGCTGTTCCCTCCCCAAGGCCGTCAGGGAGCAGGTGACCACATCCCTGCGGTCCCCCGGGGCAGGGCGGGACCTGCCGGCCCGGAGCCGAGGGCTGAGGCCGGGCTGTTTGTTTGCAGGGCTGTTCAGAGCAGCCCTGGGGTGGGCCGGGGCGGGGGCAGCATCGCTGAGGACGGGTTGGCCTTTCGGGGTGTCCTGGGACCGGTGCCTGGTGCGCGGCTGGGGCAGCCGGAGCAGAGGATGCTGCCGGCGCGTCCGGGGAGCTGAGCTCTCCTCCGGCACTCTCGGACAGCCCGGAATTTCCTCCTCCCCGTGGGCAGGGGCCGGGAACGGCACGTCCTCCCCTGGCCGACCCCTCCGGCCGGGTCAGCAGGTCCCCGCTGGCCCAAGCCGCAGGAATGCTGGAGCACAGGCCGTTCGGATCCCAGCGCTGGTTGACTTCAGCTCATTTAAAAATATCCTCTGACAAATACCTGCACAAACAAGGGAAAAAAAAAACCAAACCCACCTCGCCCTTAAAGAAAGAAAAAAAAAAATAAAAAAAGGAGGATCTGTAATTTTCCACAGAAGGGACGTGCAGCCCTTGGCCCCCTCGTGCCTTGCCCGGCACCGGGGGGTTCGCAGCCCCCCGTGCCGGTGCCTTTGCCGGGGGTTCGTGTCCTGCCCTGCTGGGTGAGGCTCCGCAGATGGAGCACCCGCCTAAGGCTTCCCGGCAGGCTCTGGCAGGGAGCGGGGCTGAGCTGAGCCCGGCCGCACCCTCACCCCGCCTCGCACCGGCGGGTCCCGCTCGCTCGGGGCTGCTCCCCGTGCCCCGGCCGGGCTGGCAGTGCCGGTGCTGACACCTCACCCCACTCCCACGCGGGGCGGGTTCCGCCCGGCTCCCCTGGGAAAGGGCTCCCGGCAGGAGGGGAGTCCCTGACCCCGGCTAGGGCTTGGGCGAGTGAGGGCATTGGAGGCAAGAAATGCCTCCCAGCACCGCTGCTGCCTGGCTGGGTTTGGCAGCACCGGGAGATGCGGGGGAGAAACTCCCAAAGCATCAACAGGCTGCCCACCCAATCAGGAAAAGGAGGGGAAGCAGCAGCTCAGCACAAGGGGACGGTGCAGCCTCAGCTGGGGACCAGCCATGGGGTGCAGGTGGGCTGGATGAGGTTGGGGTGTCCAGGCTGTGGACAGAGGACTCAGCCTGTTCTGTGAGCTGAGGCAGCCCTGGGGCAATCCCCACTCCGTGGACACCCACCACACCAGCTCCATGGGAAGACCCCCCAGGGCTGCTCGGGAAGGGGGTTGTGTGTCCCTGCCATGGAGCTCAGCCCTGCACCCCACCGAGGGGTCCTGAGGCAGTGGGAGACACCCAGCCCTCGAGCCTCCGGCCTCTGTGCCCCCCAGCTCAGCCCTGTCCCCCCTACAGGCTTTCCTGGGGCTGTGACATCACAGGCTGCATCTTGCCCTCTGGAAGGGCTCTCCCATCCATATGCCCTGTCCTGCCAGGATCTCCTGTTCTCCTGCACCCACAGTGGGGCTGCCCAGGGAGAGTGGAATCCTCAGCACTGACTGGGGATGGTGGGAGTGGGCATGGACATAAACCCACTGCAGACTCCCAGTGCAGCGGCCCTGGCAAATTTCCCTTCTGGTTTTCCACGATCTATGCAGGGCTGGTACAGGGATATTTCATTCCTGGCTGGTGACCCCGCCTCCAGCCTGGAGCATTTGCTCTGCAAGGGACAAGGGGAAGTGGATGGGCTGTGGATGGCACGGTGTGGGCACTTTGGCCAGCACCGAGGAGCAGTGGGAGCCCAGGGCTGTCCTCCAGGGCTCTCCAGGGAGACAACAGAGAGCCTTGGGCCTGTTAAATGGCACGGGGCTGGTGGTCAGTGTGGCTGGCAGGAGGTCCTGAGCACTGCAGCTGGGTGCTGGGTGCTGGATCCCAGTCTGTGCAGAGCAGGAGAAGGCTGTGGAAAGGTGTGGGAGTAGCTGGAGCAAGGGGTCCTTGAGGGTCTTGCAGGATTTGGGACATTCCTATCCTGCTCCTGGCTGCTGTGGAGACACAAGCAGAGCCCATAAACATGAGGGCTCTGCTTCCAGAGAGGGCCTGGTTCTGCTTCCAAAGGGAACCCAGCTCTGCTGCCAGATCAGGGGGCTCTGGGGGCTGCCAGCACATCCTGGCTGGGGGATGGAGCCTGTCCCAGCTGGAAGAACTCGGTCCTTGGCACAGAGGTGTGTGTGTGCTTGCATGGAGCATCTACATGTGTGTGTGTGTGTGCATGGTCACACACCTGAGTGTGGGCACACGTGTGGGTGTGCGCTTGTGGCACATGTGTGTGCACAGGACACTGCACACACGGGGGTGTCACATGTATATCTGTGTGTGTGCCTGTGCTCTGGTGTCCTGCCCTCCCCCCTTTTGGTAGGGAGGGTGGGAGAAGCCCCCAGATCCTTCCCCTCCTCTGCAGTCTCTCTCTCGGAAATGCTGTTATTTATATAAGAAAATATGGAAGTGCCTTCAGTCCCTGCTCGGTGACCTTCAAAACCATCCAGCAAATTGGGCTTGGACGGCGAGCCTGGCCAGATGGCCCTTCTCAAACACGCTGGCCGTGCAACTGGGGCTTTACTCCTGGCTCCTGCTCCTGCTCCAAGGCAGCCTCGTGGAGCAGCACAGGCAGAATGTGCTCTGGGAAAGCAGCCACGCTCCGAGGAGGAGGTGCTGGGGCGGCCGCCAAGCCGGGCTGGGGAGGGACAGAGCCGGTGGCCAAGAGCTTTGGGTTGGTAATGAATTGTGAAGCCCAGTGTGAAGTGTGGGGGGGATCCAAAATTGGAGGGGAGAGGGCTGGATGTGGGCACCCAGGGTTGCCTCCAGCTGGGACGGCTGTGGGATGTGTGAGCAAGCTGGAGGGTGCTGGGAGGCACCTCCGGTGCTGGTGGAGACGAGCCCGCAGGGGTGACGGGATGGTGAGGAGCTGGGCCAGGCCAGCAGTGGCTCCTGAAGCCCAGGAGAGTAAAGAACAAACCAAAATGCCATCACCTGAGGGAAGACAAGGCAAGGCAAGGCAGGGCAAGGGAAGGGAAGGCAAGGCAAGCAAAAGGAAGCGAAGGGTTAAAAGACCTGTCAGAGCTGAGCCTCTCTGGAAACATGGGAGACAGCTGGAAAAGATTGAAATAACTCTTTGCTGTGTGTCTGGGAGCTGTGGGTGCCAGCAAAAGGTAGTCTTATTTCTGATAATATCTGGTCTGACACACTCAATGTGTTTAACAGTTTTCAGCTCACTCAGGCAGATGAGACTAACTAGGAAGCGCTCACGCAGGGATTCCGGGATGCTGCATTAGCATGCAATCTGGAGAGGAATGTTCTGCCTCTACATGCAAATAGAGGCTGAAGCTATTGAAGGAGCTGTGACTGATCAGCCCGAGGGATCAATCTCACAAATTCAGGGGTGACCAAGCCCTTGGCACAGGTGCCATCGTGCAGGGATGCCGGGGACCCCCGGGGCAGTGCCTGAAGGGGTGCTGGGGCTGGCACCCTTTGGCTCACCTCCACTTGGGTCACCAGCAGCACCAACCTCCCCAGTCACTCCTTGTCTCTCACCAAAGGCCTCCCCTGAGTCTCCTCGGTCGCGCTGGGGGAGGTGGGTGGTGCTGGTGGTTCCCCCCAGGTCAGCAGCACCCACAGTGCAGGGACATGGGAGACAGTCCTATACAGACCTGGAAAGTGGAGAGGGGTCCTGAAGGAGCTCAGCTGCCAGTAAATGCTTCCCAAGGGGGTTGGCACAGCCCTGCTGATGACCTGAGTCTCTGGCAAGGGTTTCATGCCCTCACCTGTGGGACACCAGTGCAAGGAAATCGACCACATCTGCTAAGGTCTCTTGCCCAAGGGGTCTTCATTTAGCTGATGGGGGGGTGGGGTCTGTCTGGGGCTGTGACAAGTGTCTGTGAGCCATAAGGGTGATGCTGGGCCCAGAGGAGCTGCTGCAGCCCGTTGGACACAGGGAATTGTGTGCTGGGCTGCAGATTTCCCTGCCCTCGTGCTTGGCTACGGTGGCTGTGCCAGAAGGGGATATTAGAGGGTGCATGAATCTGTTGCATGACATACATAATTTTCTATCAAGCAAAGGTATATTTAATCACAGGGAATTGCTGCCAAGAATTAGCATTGAAAACTATTATTAGGCATTACTATTATTAAAGAACAGATTTTTCCCTAAATGCTGTTCTGAAGCAAAATTCAGTACCTGGAGTGGGCACCAAAGATTGGCTGGAAATTTTCCTCCAAAGGTTGGTCAGAAATTTTCCACCCAGCTGGTATGGAAACATGAAAAATGGAGCCATCAGGTACAGCTAAAGTATCTGTCTGTTTTTTCAGCAAAACTCCAACCCTTCAGAATGCAATGATTTGGGTTTTCAACCAATAAAAATGATTCTTGGAATTTCCCCAACTAAAAGAATGAAAATTTAGCCCACTGTGACACACACTTGGTTTGACACAATGTGACCGTGAGCATGGGCGTGAAGGAGGGGACAAACCCTGCTGCTGTTGGACTGCCTGTGCCTCTGACACAGACTGAGGGTTCAGCACCAGACTTTATGAGGTGGGGGAGGATCTAGACCCGAGGTGCACAGGGTGAGTCCATCCCGCCCTGTGTCTCCCTTTCCCAGCAGGATGAAGGCAAATTTCCCTCCCTGCTGAGTTCAGGGAAGCGAGTCGGGTGCTGATCTCACCTGTTCTCCGTGCAGGGCTGAAGGAAAACACTGCCTGGAATGATTTTCCACCGGAAAACAGGGGTTTGTTGGAATCAAATCTTTCCCTGGGAACCTGTCGATCTCGCTGCCATCTTCCCCGGGAAGGAGCCTCCTGGAATCACTTTGACTTTCTCGTTTCAGCGGTGTCAAAATGTTTATTCCGAGCATGTCAAAACACCAAGTTCATTTCGGGAAAGTAAAAATATTTCATTCTGGCTTTATCATTTCCCTCACTTAACTTCCACTTTACGTTCCGTGAAAGTACTTTTTAATCGGCGCCGCTCGAGCTCCTCTCGCGCCGCGACTTCCCGGGGAGGAGGCGACGAGGGATCGTCACACGTGTCATTTCCAGGGCCTGAATTAGCATTTGGGAGAATTGTCATTTCACAGGATGTGCTGCACGTGTGGCTTCGCCTCCCAAAGCGGAGCAGGCGCCTCACACGCTGCCAGGGCTGTCTTAGTGCTTCCCCCCATCCATCTTCTGCAGACACCCTACAACTGGTGCTTCCTGTTGGGGTCAGGGGCCTGGGGTGAGGCTGATGGACGTGCTGGGCACACTGGGGTGCTCCCCTCTCCCCTTGATGCCACTCTTCCTCCTCTGTCCCCCAGTGCCCTTGCAGCTGGGAAGGTTGAGCTCTGATAGTGGAAGGTGAATTTTTCCTTGGCAGTTGGACAAATTGGTGCCAAACACAGTCCTTGGAGCCTGCTGGTGGTTTCTGGCATGGGCAGATATCCCTCCTGCCTTCCAGCACAGCCCTGCCCAGCGTGGTTCCTCCTCAGTTCCCACAGCTCCATCACCACCCGTGGGGTTCTGCCCTGGACCCTGGAGCTGCTGGAATGGTGAAGGGGATGGGGGCTCCAAAACAGCTCTCAGGTGTTAATCTGGGTAGGGGTGGAAAGGGTAGAGGGGTTGTTGTGGGATGTTGAACATGGGATGTTGAACATGTTGAACATGGGATGCTGTGGGAACCATTCAGATGGAGGAAGGATGAAGGTCCTGCTGGCCTGGTGGGGTGAGATGGGAGGTGACACCAGCACCAGGTGAGGACACCAAGCCTTGGCTCTGCCCAGAGCTGCCAGGGAGATGGGGGAGCAGCAGCTCCAGCTGCACCGTCCTCCTGGGATCTGGTCCATCAGGAGATGCCTGGAGCAGCAGCTCTCCACCTCCTCCTCCTCCTTCTCCTCCTCCTCTTGCTGCTGCTGCTCCTCCTCCTCCTCCTCCTCCTCCTCTTGCTCCTCCTCCTCATCCCACAACCAGCCCCTCTCCCTTCATGTGGGGGGCTGTGATCCCCCAGCTCTGCCCAGCCCCTGCTCTCCCAGCTCCCCCTGCCCAGCAAGGGTTGGCCCTGGGGGAGGTGCTGAGGTGCACACTGGAAATCCCCCAGTTCACACCACTCTGAGACCACTCAGAGCAGTTTGGCAGGTGACTTGCAGCAGCCAAAGCGCTGTAACATCCACCAGCCCCCAGGCATTGGAGCATCCACCAGCCCATCCACCCCACTGCTGGTGGGCACAGCTCCAGCGCTTTCTGGGGGCAGAGCTGAGGCAGGGCAGGGACAGCCCCCCTCACTGCCACCCTCGCTTGCAAGGAGCAGCTCACATGTGCATGGCAAGGTGTGTTAGAGCTGGTCCTGCCCACTCCACCCCCACTGAGCTCCTGTTTGCCCTTTCAGCCTCACTCTTCCCACCCTGGAGGTGGTGGGCACCTCACCAAGGCTGGGCACGTCCGTGTCACCCCTCCCTCCCTCTCCTGAAGTGTGAGCTTCACACAACAAACCAAGCTGTTGAGTGGCTTCACCATCATCAAGAGCAAACTGGCTTGTGCCCCAGAGCTGGAGGGCAGAGGAGCCCCCTTTTGTGGCAGGATGGGCAGGGAGGGGGAAGCAGGGCACTCCATGGGACACCTTTGTCCAGGTGCTGCTGGAAGCCATCAGGGAAAGGACACACCGGGGAGTTCCATCGGGCAAGGGCTGCACTGGCATGGGAAAGATCACAGAATCCCAGAATATCCTGAGCTGGAAGGGACTCACAGGGATCAATGACTCCAACTTCTGGCCCTTGGGCTCTGGCAGGTTTGGGGCTGTGACCATTTCCCCGGGATGTTGGAGATTTGTGTACCCAGACCCTGCAGCTCCACCCGCCCATCACCCCCTTCCCTGTTGCTGTTGCTGCTCTGATGGCTCTGCCCTGCTCTGCCCTGATCTGCCCTGCCCTTTCCCCTCGACCTGCTGTGCCCGTGCTCATCCCAGGTTCTGGAGCAGCAGGTGTGAAGGGATCCCAGGGATGGCAGCACCACGGGATGGGAGTGCCATAGGATAGGAGTACCAGGAGCAGCTTGGGTTGCTTTTAGGTGTGAGGAGTCACAAAGTTGTCCAAAACAGCTCTGTCACCTCCCCCCTCCGGTCCATCCCCGTGTGCCCGGGGCAGTTCTGTGCGGGTGGGGAAACTGAGGCAGCAGGGGAGTGAGCCCAGTGAGTTCCTGCAGAATTGGGCACTGATGAAGCTCCAGGGTGACCTGGCTGCAGGGGCAGGGAGCTCTGAGAGCTGTCCCCGAGGGATGAGGTCACTCAGGGAGATGCACCTGCTGCAATTGGGAAGGGCTGTGCAGGCTGGGACCCTCCACGCAGCTCGGCACTGGGAGACTGGGCTGGGAAAACAAGGCTGGAAGAGCGGGTGAGAAATGTGGGAGTGTTTTGACTAAGAAAGGCAAGGCTGAGGGAAGAAACACCCCTGGCTCCAGATGGGCAAAAGGCTGTGGAGAGGGAACGGTTCTGCCTGCGGGTCCTCGGGAAGGGGAAGGAAACAAATCACAGCAAGGGAAATTTGGGATAGTCTCTGGAGAAATGCTCTGGGGAGGAGCGAGGCACAGGGAGATGAGCACCCTGGGGTCTGTGGGGGCGTTTGGGGTCAGGTCTGTCCCGAGGGTGCTCTGGTACCCCCACAGCCAGGCTGGCCAGGGCATGTCTGGTGCCAGCCTGGCTCAGCCCTCCGGGACTTGTGGAACCAAGGAGATGTGGGGCTTGGCCAGCAGGTCCCCAGTTGCCTGGCAGGGAATGAGGGAACACACCCCCAAGCCCCCGTGCTGTGCTGTGCTGTGCCTCCAGAGACAACTGGAGCCTCTGCAGCCACCACTGTCGCTGTGGGTTGTGAAACAGAGCACTTGTCAAGTCCCGCCTGTGTATTGTATTATATTTATTATATTATATTATATCTATTAGATTATATTATACTTTATTATATTATTAGAGCTGTCAGGCCGAGCACTCCCAGGCTGGAACCATCAGCTCCTCAGTTGCTTGGGTAACCTCAGCCCGTCCCCTCGGACCAGGGACGGGGCTGCAGGAGCAGGATCGCACGTGACTGTGGCAGGAAAGACACTGTTGCAGGCACAGCTGGTGGCACTTAGGGTGACAAAGGCCGGGAGGATCAGGGAGCTCAGTGACAGCGTTCCCAGGGCCAGCCACGCACGGCGGGTGCGGAGGGGCGGGTCTGCAATGGGGACGGGCAGAGTGGCTGCCCGCTTCCTGGGGTGTGGGGCGGGGGCGAAGGTGGGTGCGAGGAGGGGTGTGTTGAGGCGTGGGCAGCGGGGTGGGCACGGGCAGGGCTCAGGCGTGTGTCCCCCGTGGGTGCTGGGTAAGAGACGCGTGCGGGTGCAGGAAGAGGTGTTTGCACCCTCGCGGGTGCCGGGGGTGCGGGGGCTGAGGCAACACCCCTGCCCTCCTGCCCTGCCAGCCCCCGGGTGGGCTGCTTGTGTCTGACTAAACATCCCCGCGTACCCTGCGGTGACACCACCGGGCACTCACCGGGCTGCGGGCAGGGCCGGGGTGGGGGCCGGGTCGGGACTGGGATCGGGGTCGGGACTGGAATCGGGGTCGCCGCAAGGTGGGCGGGGGCGTGGTCTCCTCGGAAGGGGCGTGACCTCCTCTGAGGGGGCGTGTCTGCCTGAGGTGGGCGGGGCCGCTCGCGGGGTGTCCCCCGGCGGGGGCGTGGTCGAGGCACTCGGGGGGGCGTGGCCAGTAGTAAAGGAGGCGTGTACCGCGTTGCCCGGGGTGACGCGCGGATGCGGCCTGAGCCCGTGACGTCACCGTGGGTGGGTGGGGTCTCTTCCCCCTCCCCATTCATCCCCCCCGCGCGCGCGGAGCGTCCCGCCCGCTCTGCTCCAATCAGCGCGCGGGGGGGGCGTGGCCGCCGGGCGCCTCCAGCCAATGGGGCGGCGGCGGCGGCCCCGGGGCTACAATGGGGGGCGCCCGGGGCGCACGTGGGGCCGCGGCGGGGCCGGGAGGGGGTCGCGGCCCGGGCCGGGCGGGGGGGCGGGCGCGGGGCCGGGGTTGGGGCCGGGGGGCTCCGCTCCTCTCCATCCCGTCCCACCCCGCTGCTGCCCCGCGCGGCGCGGGGGCACTCCCCTCCCCCGCCCTCCCCCCGCCCCTCCGGGCCCTCCCCCTGTGTCACGGCGGCGCCCGCATTCGGGAACGGGCACGGCGGAGGGAGGGAAGGAGGGAGCGAGCGAGCGGAGGAGCGCACGAACGAGCGAGCAGCCGCTCCAGCATGTGGCCCGCCCGCGCCGTGGCGGCAGCGCGGCGGCGGCGGCGGCGGCGGGCAGGTGCGCGGCCGCTGAAGCGGAGCGGGGGGGCGTAGGGGCGGGAGCCCGCCCGCCGCCGCCCTCGCCGGCGCTGTCAGGTGCGTGCCGCCCGCCAGCATGGCTCCGCCGCAACGCCGGACCTAGCGCCGGGCCGCCCGCGGGAGGCTGCGCCCGCCGCGCCGAGGGCTCCCCCCGCCAGCTCCGTCCCGCTTCTCCCCCGCCCAGGTGCCCCGGAGCGCGCTGGTGCCCGGCCGAGGATGCCGCCCGCTCCCGCTCGCCCCGCTTCATCTGTTGCTGCCTGAGCCAGCCCGATGGATGCGGCCGTCCCCGCGCCCTGCCCGCCCGCAGCCGCCCCGCTGGCCGCCGAGCCGGGAACCGCTCCGGAGCTCCGCGGCTGGTAAAAACCGAACCAAAACCAATTCCGAACCAAAAAACACCCCTCCGCTTCGGCCGGGGCTGGAGAGGCGGCCGAGGACCATGCAGCGCGTCCCCCGGCTCGGCGCTCCCGGCACAGCCGCCTCCTAGAGCCGCCGGACCCGGGGCTCCCCCCGCCAGGACCGAGCGGCTCCTCCTTCCCCTCTCCCCTCCAGCCGGGCAAGGAGCCCGCCTTCGCACTCCTCTCCCTCTCGAGATTTTGGTTTTTTTGTTGTGTGTTTATTTTTTTTTTTTTGGGTGGAAACCGCCCGTAACTCCGGGGGGGGGGCTGTGGGGGACGGCGGGGAGGGGACCATGGAAGAAAAGCTCCAGGCGCATCAGGTGGAGATCGACCCGGATTTCGAGCCGCAGAGCCGGCCCCGCTCCTGCACTTGGCCTCTCCCCCACCCCGACTTGGCGGCGGAGGAGGAGGATGGGGGCGCGGGGGGACCCCCGGCGCTGGCGGCCGGCGGGGACGGAGCCGAGAACGCGGTGGCCCCGGTGGAGCGCAGAGTCGCCGCCGCGCCCCCGCCGCCCCCCGGCGCGGATGTGGGGCAGCTCCGCAAGGCCAAGACCTCCCGGCGCAACGCCTGGGGCAACCTCTCCTACGCCGACCTCATCACCAAAGCCATCGAGAGCTCTCCGGAGAAGCGCCTCACCCTCTCGCAGATCTACGACTGGATGGTGCGATACGTCCCCTACTTTAAGGATAAAGGAGACAGCAACAGCTCCGCCGGCTGGAAGGTACCTCACCCCCTGACCCCAACCCCAGTGCAACTTTGCCCCCTCTCCCGAAGGTGTGCCGGAGCTTGGAGGCTCCTCCTGGGGCAGCCGGAGCTTGGTTCTGGTTGGGCGGTTTGGGGGATCCCCGCTGCCCTCACGGTTGGGGAGATAAGGGCTCGGACAAGTTTTGGGGAGAGCTGGTGCCTCGTGGTGTTGCGTGTTGGAAGCGGGGTGAGCTTGTCCCTGTGTCACCCGCCGGGCTCGGGCTGAGCGCCGGAGCGGAGCCACCGCTCTCCCGGGGGTCGGGGATGGCGACAGGCGGCGGGGTCGTGGCCACCGTCCTCCCGGGGGATCAGGGATGGCGACGGGCAGCGGGGTCGTGGCCGGCTCTCCCAGGTATCCAAGCACCGGGGTGCGGTGAATGACAACCCCACGTCACAGCTCTGCTGTCCCTGCCGTGCCAGGTCCCCGCGTGCTGGTGGCGTGCCCGGGAGCACAGCCGGAGGGAGGGCTGTCCCCAAACAGGTGTCTCCAGGCTGGCTTGTACCCAGTGCGGCCCCCCTGTCTCAGCCCCCCCGCCTTCCCCGGGGCCGCGTCCCCCTGCCGGGGGGGCCGTGCAGGCAGCACACGGTCCCCGCAGCTCCAAGCTGGCATTCCCCGGCTCCGATCCCGGCTGGCACTGTGGGCTCGCTAGGATTCCCTGGCAGGGACAGTATTCCCGTTTCGCTCGGTGGGAGCTGGGGATCCCTGGCACGGGGAGCGCTGGGTCTGGGGGTCACCCTGGCCCCTGCCCCTCCGGCTGGCGCTGCGCTGGGAAGGGGGAAGAGATCGGCTGTGTCCAGATGGTGTCAGTAAAAAGGAGTCGGTTTCTCTTAAGTCCTCCCCTAAGCCCTGTCACCTCCAGTGTGATTAGTGTGTGATGAGGCTCCGGGGGCTCTCACACCAGCCCGCGGCCCTGGCACGCGAGTCCTGGCTCTGGATCTGGCTCACTTCAGGGGGTCTTTCTTGGGTGCAAATGGGGCTCTTTTGGGACAGGAAGGCTGGAATCTGTGGCACCTGTATCCAGGCTGTGGGGGCTGGTGTTATGTGGAGGCTGGGCACCCACTCGTGACGGGTGGGCAGAGGGCAGCCGGTGTCCCCCGGTGTGGAGACTGGCCAGGGAATGGTGTCGGGGCTGTGGAGGTGGCAGGAGGTGGTGGTTGTGTGGTGCCTCTCTAACCTCCACCCAGGGAGAGACCTGCACAGCCCTGGGCACGCGCTGGCAGAGAAGGGACTCCCCAGGGCTCACTCCTGGTGGGGACAGCAGGGGACATGCGCTGGTGGGGTCTGGAGATGTGTCGGGGAGGTGTGTCAAGGCTCTGGACTGGGGGCTGGGATGAGGAGCAAAGGGTTTCCCAGGCAGCCACATGTGTCAGTGGGGGCTTTGTGGTGCATCATGTGCAAGGGGAGGGCAGGCTCAGGGTCCAGCTGAAAATCCAGGGGCATTTGGAGGGGCTGCTTGCTCAGGTGGGCTCACCTGTGTGCACCCTCTGATGGGATGCTCTCCCCTTTCCTGGCCCATCTCCGGGTTGGAGCATCTGCCAGGGCTCTGCCTGGGCTGTGGGTAGGTGGCTCTGCTGCCAGGACTGCAGTGGTGTGGGCTGCTTCTCACATGGAAGCCTCCCTTGCCCCCACAATGGCACTGGGATATGAACCCCCCAGCTGGGCTGAGGACTGCCCAGAGAAGAGTCCTTCCTGCACTCTGGGCTGGCCAGAGCAGGGTGCCCAGGGCAGAGCAGGGTGCTCTGGAGCCTCTTCTGGTGCTGCAGGTGCTCAGTCCTCAGCTGGGGATGGTGGTGTGAGGGCTGACAATAGCCTGGATTGAGAAGCAGAGGCCCCCTTTGTGCAGTGGTTTCATCACACACCAGCATGTCAGGGGTTAAACACCTTCTGACAGTCCCATATCACTCCTGGCTGTCCCCTGCCCCAAACCTCCTCGGTGTCCCTTCCTCTGTGTGCCCAGGGAGCACCCAGAGCGCTGGGTGGTTGGTTCTGTGGTAGCGGCACTGGTGGCTGTTTAAAGAAGCCGTGGAGATGCCGTGTCCCTCCGGCCCCAGGCCTGGGAGAAGCGGGGCAGGGCCACAGTGGTTCATCTCCCAACACGGCAGAGTCACGGTGAGGTCTCAACTGCTTCTGCAATGAGCTGCTTCCAGCCCCCTGGTGCTGGAGGGAGTGGGATGGTGGAGGTCTGGGGGCCTGGCACAGGCCCAGCGTCCCCCCGGGCACTGGCTGTGCTGCTGCTCTGGCAGGACTGAATCATGGAACGGTTTGGGTTGGAAGGGACCTCACAGTTCATCCAGTTCCACCCCTCTGCCATGGGCAGGGACACCTTCCACTAGACCAGGCTGCCCAGAGCCCCATCCAAGCTGGCCTTGGACACTGCAAAACTCCCTGCCCTGCCCTGGCACTGGGAGGACCTTCACGACCAGACCCCTTCCTGCATCCAGCTGGTGATGGGGATGCTGAACCCACAGCTGGCCATGGTGTCCCATGTGTCCCTCAGGAGTGTGTGCCCCAGGCTGGCTGTTGTCTCTCGGATGGGCCAGATGCTGGCTCGGGGTGTGTTTTGGGGTCCAACCTCTCCTCCACCAGGCTGTGCTTTGCATGACATGGTTTCATAGAATCATAGACTCAGGGAATGGTTTGAGTTGGAAGGGACCTTAAAGACCGTCTCATTCCACCCTCTGCCACGGGCAGGGACACCTTCCACTATCCCAAACTGCTCCAAGCCCCGTCTAACACTTGCAGGGAAGGGGCAGCCACATCGCTCATGGTGAACTCATGAAACAGTCACCCAAACACCCTAGCTGTGCCCAGTGTTGGGACCAGGACCCAGCTGGGTCTAATGGGGAGCATGGGGGGTGCTCTGGCTGCTGCCCTCCCCAGAATGTGGGTCCCCCTGTGCCCCCCGTGCTGCAGGGGCTGAGCCGGCGTGTCAGGCTCGTGCACCGGGAGCTGCCGCTGCTGCTTCCCCATGCAGGGCAGCGGGTGCCTGCTGACTGACAGTTCTGCTTAATTAGGGAGTTGTTATTTTATCAATTCCAAAGCGCTTGAAGTTTTCTGCTCCAGCTCACGCTTCCCTCTTGTTAATGGGAAACCAACACCCTCCGTCAGAAAGGCAGCGGCACTGATGCATTTTAAAGGGTTCTGCTTGCTCCGGTTTGACATCCAAAATATAACAATCAAGCCATCAGCTGGTGGATGCCTGTTTGATGCGGCTCTGACAGTGCTGAAAACCTTAATTTCCCAGCCCTCCCTCCTCCTCCTCCTTTCTCTTGCCGGGCCGGCTGAGCGGCGGTTGTGCCTGGCACGGGGGGCCGGGGCTGCCAGGGAGTGCTGTGTGCTCGGGGCTGGGGGCTGCCATACAGAGACACCCCCCACCAAGTGCCACCGTCCTCTTGCAGGGCATGATGGAAATGAATTAGGGAGATAAAGGTGTGGAAACGGTGTTTGGGTGAGAGTGTGGCCCGGGTGCCCGTTGCTGCTCGAGGGTTTGGGGAGCAGGGTGCTTCCCCTCCCTGCTGCACATGGGGACCCCTGCGCTGTGGCCACGGGGGCAGAGCCTGGCTGGGCAACCCCAGGGCGTCCTCCAGGGGAGCAGCTCCTGGCTCTGTGGCTCTGTCACTGGTGCCACCCCCTGCCCCAGCCCCGGCCCTTGCTCTCTTGGATGGGGACAGTGCCTCTGGAGCCTTGCCCAGTGCAGCTGGAGAGGCTCCAACCCAGCACCTGGACCGAGGGGGATGACTTTCCCTTTGTGGAAAAGTCAAGGTGCCAGTGAGGGTGCGGGTGCTGCCGTGGGGGTGGCACAGGGGTGAAGGGGGGACTCACGGGGGGATGGGGTGACCCATCTCAGGGGTGACCCATCTCTGGGGTGACCCATCTCTAGGGTGACCCGTCTCTGGGGTTGCACAGCTCCTGTCTGTGCTGGGATTAGCCCTGTGGGTGCCCCCCAGCTCAGCGGGCTCTGCAGGGGCATGGCCCTGGCTGAGCGGGGGCTGCCCGGTCGGGGCTCCCGTTGGGGCAGTTTGGCTCGACTCAGCTCAGTCACGTATCCCATCCTCTCCATATATGGAGATTTTTCCAGCGGCACGGAGAGCCTGATGCTCCCCGGAGAGCTGCCCAGGGCCGGGAGCAGAGGGGCCGGGAGAGCCTGATCATCCCAGGGACCACCCCGGGCCGGGGAGAGCTGAGGCTCCTTCACCTCGGGGACCCCCCTCATCCCCAGCAGCTCCTGGATCAGCTGCCCTGGCTCTCTGGTCCCTACAGGTGCAACACCCCTGGGATCCCCTCATGTAAGAGGATCCCCTGACCCTTTCCTACAGCACAGGCTGGGTCCCCCTGGATGCTGGGCCGGGGTTCCTGATCCTTCAGCACCCCAGGGGGGTCTCCTGCTGTCCCTGGCTTCTCACAGGGATGGGAGAGCCCACAGGCATCCCCCTGAGCTGCCCTGATGTGCTGCAGTGCTGCCGGCGGCGTGGCCGGGAGGAATCCCCTTTCCTCCTTCCCACCTCATTTTTCTTTCTCCTTTCAGAGGTTTTCATCTTCTAATTTTTTTCCCCCTCTCTCCCTTTTTCTGGAATCGCTTCTCATGCAGCGCTAACTGCTGAAGTAACACAAACCTGCTAAATGGTCCAGCTTTATGATAGCATAAAAATGATACTACAGCAGCGAGTGGGGCTTTATTAAACCCCAGGGAAAGGCTCCAAATGAGCAGCTTGCTCTGCTCTTAGCTTCCCTCCCTACTCTCCCCCTTTATTTTTAATAACCGCTGGAATATAAACTACAGTTAAGATCCTATGGACTAGAAGAGCGCTCGCAGCCCGGCGTTCTCTCCATCCATCCCCCCGTGGATCCCTGTGTGCATCCCTCCCTCTGCTCCCTGGTGCTGGGGTGAGAGGACCAGCATCCTGTCCTAGAAAATGAATTTTGTCATTAAAAAGCCTTGTAAATTTTTTTTCTAGGGAGGCTGTTCTCCCAGTGGGTCAGGCCAGACATGTTGTGGGAGTGAGCTGGAGCTCCTTGGCCATCCTCACTGGGATGCTGCTGGCAGTGGGAGGTCCCCTGGGTTTAGGAAATGTGGTTGGACACTGGTCAGCCCTGTGTCTTCACACGGGGACCCCACAGGAAGGGGATGAATCTCCCCTTCCCAGCACACCAGAGGGTTCTAGGCACGGTTGGACCCCCATCCCCAGGCTGCGTGTGGTCCGTTCCAAGCCCCACATCCGTGCCCTTGAATGTTCCATGGGGATGCTCTGGAGCTGGGTCTGGGTCTCCCCTTGCCCTGCCACCCCACTCCACCCCAGCCCTGCCTGCGGGGAAGCAGGCAGCTGCCTGCCCCTGACCCCCTGCTGGGGTCCCTGCTCCCCACTCCCATTACTTTTAATTAGCCTGACACTTCCTGTCGGCTCCCACCGAAGGTGCCTGATTAGAGCCGAGGTGAAAGGCACTTTGGGTTATGGAAGGACACGGGAGGCTCGCCTGTCTGCCGCTCAGGCTCGTTTTGGACAGCATCTGTTCATTATTATGTGGTGCCTTGGCCGGGCGCCAGCCCAGGAGAACTGAAAGCCCCGGCACAAAGCTCTCTTTCAGCGCCGCGGGGACAGGGAGGAGGCACCCGACGCTGGGGGGCACACGGGGACCCCCAAAGCAGGCTGGTCCCTTCCCTCCCAGCGTCCTGGGGCAATCCTGAGCTGCTGTCTGCTACGGGTCTGTCTGGCTGTGGGGTGTCAGAGGATCACAGAGTCACAGATTGGCTGGGGTTGGAAGGGACCTTGAATATTGTCTTGTTCCAACCCCCTGCTACAGGCAGGGACACCTTCCACTAGCAGGTGTCCATTCCCCAGGACTGCTGCTGTCCTGTGGGCTGGGGGGGGGATAGCAGTGGGGGGCTGCCCCAGGGGTCGGCAGCAGGATGGGATGATAGTGGGTTCTGTGTCCTGGTGCCTACTTTGCCAGCAAGGGACTCATCCTTCCCCTCCCCACCACTCCTGTGCCACCCCGTGCATCCCTCTGTGCCAGTCAGGGCTTGGCAGCAGGGAGGCTCTTGGGCTTTGCTGCTGGGCTGGTGGCACTTTGTATGCACCCAGCCAGGGTTGCAGCAGTGGTGCAGCCCAGCTTGCTGCTCCCCTGGGGCCACGGGGCCAAGGAAGTTGCCCAGACAGCCCAGGGTGCTGGCAGTGGATCCCCTGGTGCATCAGACCCCTCCCTGTGCCCACCCACAGCGATGCTGCTGGGCACCCATTACCTGTGCCCAGGCATCTCCATTGGCACGTGTTCCCTCGCCCTGCTGTGTGTGTGTCCAGGCTGTGCCAGGCTCCCCACACACGCTTAGCCCACGTCCTGCGCTCGGTTCTGCATCGGGAGTGCAAGGGCAGGGTGGGAAGGACCCTCGGACACACCTCGAGCCAGCTCATACCAACCACTGCACCCCCCTCCTGGGAGCGTGGGCTGGTGGCAGTGTCCCCCTGTCCTCGGGGACACCACATGACCTTGGGGACAGAACATGACCACGCTGCGGGCGGCGGGTGCTTTTGAAGACGTGCCCGTGGCTGGGTGGGTGGATGGGGTGGGGAGCCCAAGCTGGGGCCGCTGAGCAGCCAACCTTGGATTTACTTGGGAAGGGGGAAAAGTTTAAAAAAAAAAACAACACCAACCTCAAAACCCCTGCAAAAAAAAAAAAAATACACAGCAAAGGGAAAAAAAAAAAAGGCAACACCACCACGGAGGAGAAGAAAGGCAAGGGTTGTTCGCAGCCGCCGCCTGGCGCGGTGCCAGCCCGGGGACGCTCCGGAGCAGACATGCCAAGCTGTAATTGCAGACAGGCTCATTTCGGGAGACGAGACGGTTATTTTTAACTCGCGTTAAGGTAATGCACTGCTGTCCTGCCTGTGGGTTCAAAAGTTCAACACCCCCACCCCGCCCCAAAATCCCCTTTGCTCGCCCCCCCTGCCCGGGTCTCCCGGCCGGGCTGTGGGTGTTCCCCCGGGAAGCGCATCCCGATACCCTCTGCCCCGTGACTGGGCAGCCAACACCCTCACCCTCCTCAGGGCAGCCGTGGTGTCTCCTGGGGAGTCTGGCTCATCTCCTCTGGGACTGGGAGGAGGCTGCAGCCAGGCCAGCCCTGGGGGGTGGAGGAGACGGGTGTCTGGGGGGCTGTGCCAGCCGAGGCCCCCGAGGAACGTGCTGGGCATGGTGCTGTGTGAGGGTGCCAGCTCCTGCTCAGAGCCCACTGGGAAAGCCTTGCACTGCTCTCAGCGGTGGCACTGCCCACTCTCCAGGTCCCTGAGCACTTTCCAGCCACGGTCCCATGTGCTGGTGACTGCTGCCCTGGGGATCGCTGGCATCTCCTGCACCAGCCGGGCTGGCAGGGCAGGGGGGGTGGCAGGACACGGGTTCCTTGGCCTTGCCAGGTGTCCCTGCAGGAGGACTGAGCCTCTGGGCCACCTATCTGTCTGGAGCAGCTCCCAAGCCTGATGCTTCCAGTGCCGTTCCATTGCTCCATGCTGAGGATATATGGCCAGCTCAGCACTGGGTTCTGATTTAAATGATCCTGCACAGTGCCAGGAGGGCCTGGGTGCCCTCGGCTCCTCCAGGAGCAGCTCTGCTACTGGGATAGGGTGTCATGTGGTGCCAAACTGGGGAGGCTGGGGATGAGCTTGGCACCTGCTCCCCACCCCTCTGCCCAAACCATCCGAAGGGAAAGTGGAGCAGAAACGCCCCAAAACGTGTCAGGTTTGGACCTGCAATAGCTGTGATTAATCCTTTCCCTCCCCACCAGCCTCTCCCGGGATCCAGCAGCTGGGAGCCGGCGGGCAGGAGGCCCCCGGGGTGCTCCCGAGCAGGAGCAGCGTGTCCGGCCCCCTGTCCCCAAACGCCCTCTCGCCCGGGTTCTGGCGTCAGCGCTTTGCCAGGCGGCCGGGAACTCCCCGCGTGGCTGAGATGGCTTTTGTGCTCGGCACCGGCAGCTGCAGGTGCTGCGCTGCCTCCGGGAGCGGCATTTCCCTCCCCGTGCACGGAGCTGCTCTCGGCAGCGGCGCTTGGCTTCGGGTTTGGGGGAGCCACGGGGAGCTGAGACCTTCTAACCGCGTTTTGTGCCTTTCGCTGCTCGCCGGGGCTCGTCGCTGACCCCGCGGGCAGCACAGAGACCGCCGAGCCGATAACTCGGGGAGAGGAGCCCGGCTGAGCCGGGGGGAACTGTGGGGCTGTTGTTCAGTGGGGATGGCACGGCAGGAGCTGTGGGGAGCCTGGCACGGCCTGAGCCACGGGGAGCATAGCCAGGTTATTGCCAGACTGAGATCCTGGCCAAGCCGGGGGTGTTTCCCGGCCCAGCAGGGCAGCCCTGCGGAGGGGACGTGGCCCTTTGCTTCGCTGTGCGGATCCAGAGGGTGGGAAGGGCTGCCTGGCATCCCCCGCACAGGGATAGGGAACGGAGCGGGGGGTGCCACTGGCTCCGTACTGGTATCTGTCGATGCTGGGGGGAGTGGGCACCGTGTCACGGCGTGACGAGGTTTGGAGCATCCCCGGAGCCTGGCCGGGCTCTTGGGTATGTTTGGTAACGCGGGATTGGAAACACGCACCGTGATCTCTAAGGCTGGGAGAGAGGGGCAGACCGGGATTGGGACTGTGCTCAGTACCGCAGCACCGTGCTTTGAGCTCCTTTAGCAGCGGGTCCATCGGCTCCTTCCTGCTGTGGTTGCGGGGCACTGGGAGCCCCCCCATCCTGCGGCACAGCCGGCTGGAGCTCTGACGGCTGCTGGGGGTGGCTGTCAGCGGGATGAAGGTGGGCAAATCCCCGGCTCTGCCCGGCCACACCCCCAGGTTCAGGTAGCCGGGACAGGTCCGTCCCCTCCTGCCTGCATCCTGCCTGCATCCTGCCTGCATCCTGCCTGCATCCTGCCTGCATCCTGCCCGGCCCTCACCTCCTGTCCCAGGTGGAACGTGTGTGGGGGATGCAGGGGAGGAATTCACAAGCTCGTCGAGCGACATGCTCATAAATTTCAGCTTTTTTTTTCGAGACTGTCAAACCTATGCCTGTCCCAGGGATGTAAGACAGCATTTTATTGCTGCCTGCTTGATGGTTGTTCCCTTCTCCTCCGTGGCTGTGATTTATCTCTGCACTTTGCGCTGATTGGATTAGAAGTTTAAATGCTAAGGGTGCATAACAATATATTTTTCTTATTAATATTAAAAAATCATTATTGGATTTTTTATAGTTCTGTTTTGAATTGAATCCCCTTGCTTGATTTATTCTCTCTCCCAGAGTAGAATTTAATGCTAATAGGAACAATCATTGCTTTGTTTTGAATCTTTGACTGTTTGGAAAACTTTCCCTGCAAAGGGAAATTACAGCATTATTAAGAGTCCATTAAAAGAGGGTTTGCCCATTCCTGACTATTACCTGCGAGCTGGAAGGAAAACAAAAAAAGCTGAGGCAAGGAGTCTCTTTCCCAGGGTTTGTGCTCCTTCCCTTCCCGAGGTGTAACTCAATGACGGTGCTGGTTGTTACGATCAGCTCTGTTCTGTTGCAGGGATTAATAGAGGGTCCCCTCGGGTCGGTGCCGGGTGCTGAAGGTGTGTGTGGCTGTGGAGTTCACAGGTGGAAGACAGGAGCTGGTGGGGGGCTGGGGTCGGCTCCTCTTCCCCCTGGATTTTGTAATTTTCAGGCAAATACGGCAGCCTGAAAAAACCTGATGTCTTCGGCAGTGTGTCCCCGGGGCTGTGGGCACCAGACAGAGGGAAGGAGGGCGCTAATTTCCTCCCTGTGACACCCTCCATCCTACTGTGGATTTTAAACCCTCTGCCCCCACGTGGGGACCATCCAGTGCCCACCCAGCCCCAGGACCCACCGTGTCCTTGTGGTTGTGCCTGCTGTGCCTTATGTCCCTGTGTCCCAGCAGCTGCTGGGTGGAACATGGGGCACAGCACTAGGCAGAGCCCCGTGGGCAGCCCTGGGGAGCAGGGCTAGGCAGGTGGGACGGGGCAGGGGCTGGGGACACGATGCCAGGCAGCTGAAGACGTGCCTGGGCTGCAGCAGGGAGCTGTGCCAGGCTTGGCAGGGCTGGCAGGACAGCACAGCCTGCCTGGGCACGGCAGGGCAGGCCTGGGCACCACGGCCCCAGAGTGCCGGGGGAGCCAAGGGTGGGGTGTGGGGTGTGGGGGGCACGGGTGGGAGCGGCAGGAATGTCGGCCCCGGGCACGAAGGAACCTCCCTGCAGTGCTGCGCTGTGCCAGGCCACCACCCTGCCCCCCAGAACCCGCACCTGGAGCCCCTTGCTCTGCTCCCCAAAGCCTGCACCCCAAATCCTGCATCTCAAAACCCGCACCTGGCACCCTGTGCCTTGGGCCCCACACTCTGCTTCCCAAAATCTGCACCCTGGAACTTGCATCCTGCACCCCTCATTGTGCTCCCCAAAGCCTGAACCCTGCAGCCTGTGCCTTGCACCCCTCACTCTGCTCCCCAAACCCTGCACTGTGCACCCCAGCACCTGCACTCTCCACCCTTTACCCTGCAATTGTGCCCCTAAAACTGTGCTCTCTGCACCCCGAAACTTGCACACTGTACTCTGCATCCTGCACCCCAAAACCTGCCCCCCAAAGCCTGCAGACTGCACTGCACCTGCCCAGAGCCCTCCATCTTGCACCCACTCCCCCTGTGCACCCCGTACCCTGAACCCACACACTGAGAAACCCCTCTGTGCTTGGCAGAGCCCCCAGACCTGTGCCCACCACCCTCTGCCCTGAACAGTGTCCAGAGTGAGCCTGGAGTCTCTGCACCTTGGAGTCAGGATGGGGCACTGCCACCTGCCCTTAGAGGGGATTCCCAGTTGGCCCAGTGCACTCTGAGCACTGGGATACCTGCTCTTGCTGGGACTCTGTGCCAATGCCCAGGAGCCCCAGTGTGCTCAGCTCTGCCTCCCTGTCACTGAGGGGAACCCCTGCCCCCCTGACCCCATGGCACAGCAGCACCAGCAGTTGGGATGGCACCCCAGGTGGGTCTGGGGGTGCAGTTTCCCAGCAACATGTCCTCAGGTGTCCTCCCACCCGTCAGGACCTCCTGGCTGAGGTTTCCTGCTGCCCATTCCAGGCCAGGCAGTGCTGGGATCCTGGCAGGATCCGCTCACCCCCTGTGCAGATTTTTTGTCTGAGCCTCTCTTGTTTTCCCTCCATCCTGGAGCCTGAGCCAGCCGAGGAATGGGAGGCTCCTGCCAGTCCCCGTGTCAGTGGTGATGTCAGAGGGCTTTGAGCTGGGGAACTGTTGGGGGGGGAACATTGGGTTACCCCAGGGATGCACCGTGGGGTCAGGGCAGGTACCTTTGTGCCCATCCCTGAGGGGCAGGGACACCTCTCCGTGCCCATGTGGGGCTCAGAGGGGCCACCCCCCAGCTGGGGATTGGGCAATGAGGTGGGAGATGTTGGGTCCAGTGCTGTGGGAAGGCTGGGGTGCAGTGCTGGGAGATTTGGGGTGTAGACTGTGCAGTGTGGGGTGCAGGGCTGGGAAGTGGGGGGGTCCTGCAGCTGCCACAAAGCCTCAAGGGGAGACACAGGGTGGGCAGTGCTTGCAGGGGGGCCAGCCTGGCTCCCCAAAGCTCCCAGTTTAACCAGCAAGGTGCCCAGCTGCAAGGATCTGAGGCAGGGACGCCAGCCAAGACACTCAGCTGGCTCCTCAGCCGGGGACAGGATGCCTGGGATCCCCTCCTGCCTCGCTGGGGCACCCCCAGGGTGGCACAGCCCCAGGGAGACAGGACCAGCCATGGTCCTTGAGACCCCCCTCCGTGCCCCCAGCCTTCCCCACAGCCCCAGTCCTGCTCCTGCCTGCGGAGAGGGAGCAGAACCGGGGGCTCCTGCAACTATCCTAAATAATTCACGGCAGCAGACTCCAGCAGAGCCTCTCCCTGCCCTGCCCCCCACCAGCCACCCCCAGCACCGCCTGGCTTTGGGGGGGCCAGGAAAGGGGGGGCCGGGCTGGCCGGGACAGTGGGGTGGGACAGAGGCGGGGGGGGATCTGTCAGCTGTGATCTGCTGCCAGGATTGGGGTGATGTAAGCAGGGGATGGGGGAGCGGGACCATCACTGCCTCCCCCCTGTGCCTCAGTTTCCACCTTGTCACGGTGCTGGGGATGCTGGAGGGAGCTGGATCGGCACGTGGGTGATTTTGCTGCGTGGCTCGCGACTCCCCGCCTTTTGGGGAGGGTCTCTGCCCAAACTCACAGCCCTCCAGCCCCTCCAGCCGTTCCTGCAGAGCTGGATTTACCCCAGGAGGGTTCAAGCCCCCATCCAGCTGGGAGGTGGCAGCGGGGCCGGGAGCAGCGAGGGGTTAAACGCGCTAAAGCCGGTGTGAAACTTTTGGCGGAGGAGCTGCAGGCAGAAAGTGCATTTGTAGCCGCAAGTGGCTGCCTTGAAGACGATCCAGATTTGTCTGGGAGCCGTCTGCTGCTAAAACCCTTTGATCCACTTACTTCTCCCCGGGGAGCTCCCTGCAGCTCTGGTGCTAATGCCCCCGTGGCGACAGGGGCTGAGCTGCCAGACGGATGCAGGGGAGACCCCCCTCCCGCTGCCAGGGAAGGGAGCA
Organism: Empidonax traillii; assembly: GCF_003031625.1. Lineage (NCBI taxonomy): Eukaryota > Metazoa > Chordata > Aves > Passeriformes > Tyrannidae > Empidonax > Empidonax traillii. The sequence continues at coordinate 82,679 of NW_020956319.1, read as the reverse complement.
GCCGCAGGAAAACGAGGGGCGGCAAAAATAGGGGGGATACAGGAGCGACGCCACCGGGCTTCGTTCGTGGGGGGCAGGGGGTGGGAGTGGGTTTGGCTGTTCTTGGGCTGCGGGGAGAGATGGAAGGAGCATTGCCGGGTGATTACCAAGATGCCAGGGCAGGGAGGGATGGTGGTGTTGTGGGGAGGGTCCTTGCCCTGTGGCCGACTGCCCCAGTGCTCAGTGGGGGGATATACCCTGGGCAGCCAGAGCCACCCGTGATTTTGGGGTGGTGAGGGCTTGGATCGTGCCCCTCCTGCCTCCCCAGAGCAGGATGCAGCCTGCTGTGATGTGGAGGTAGTGGTGACACGTGTGGTCAGGGGGATGCTCCTGGGGACACGGTTCCCATTCATCCCCACCCCATCCAGCCCCATAGCCCGGGTTTTGGGGCAGGACTGAGCACGGGCAGTTGGGGGTTGTCCCTTTGTCTGTTTATAGCCGTTCCAGTGTGTGGGTCCCGTGCCAACCTCTTGTGCCCAGCCGGGGGCTGTGGGATGGCTCTTGGGGATAGGGAAAGTTTGGGGTGTGGGGAGCTGGTTTCAAATCAGTTGGGCAATGTTTGCTGGTAGGGAGGTTTTTTCCACAAAGGAAGAGCAAATTTGGGTCAAGCAACTCAGATAATGAAATGGCTGAAAGGGGAAGGCAGGAGGCAACTCCAGTGGGATAAATGAGATATTGGCTGTTTGGGATTATAGAGATTCCTTTGCTTTTGCCATAGGAAATGTTTAAAGACAGGGAAGCTGAAATCAGTTGCTTACTGGATCTCAAATCACAGAATCACAGGCTGGTTTGGGTTGGAAGGGACTTTAAGGATCATCTCATTCCACCTGGCCAGGGACACCTTCCACTAGCCCAGGTGGTTCCTAGCTCTGTCCAACCTGGCCCTGGACACTTCCAGGGATCCAGGGGCAGCCTCAGCTTCTCTGGGCAACCTGTGCCAGGGCCTCCCCACCCTCACAGGGAAGGATTTCTTCCTAACATGCAATTTAAACCTGCCCTCTGCCAGTTAAATGGAAAATTCCCATTTTGCAGTGAAGGATGTGTTCAGCTCTCCTGCGTGGGCAGCTCCGTGTCCTGCCCTGCCCAGATCCCATCGTGGATGGGTGTCACCCCTGGGGGGATGGGGGTCCCTGGGGGTCCTAGGAGGGCAGCAGTGTAGGTGGGACAACATCAGCGATGGGACTGGCACGGGGCTGAGCCTGACAAGGGCTGTGCCTCCTGAACTCCCACAGGTGAGTTGTGGGTGGACCTGCCAACCACAGGCTGCCAGTCCATGCCCGGAGCAGGATGGGGCTGTGGGCAGGAGGAGGGGGTCAGTGACCTCCTCCCTCCTGGGGGATGGCACAGGGAGCTGGTGCTCGGGAGGGTACACAGTGTTTTGGGATGGCGTTGCCTCTTCCCCTGCCAGCAGCCTGTGCCAGGGCCAGCAGCCCTGACCGCCCTCGCCGGGAGGGGAAAAGCCCTCGGGGCGCTGGTGGAGCCGCGGGAGAGGCCAGGGGACGGTCACCCCGGGGACAGCCGGGCTGGGGACGGTCACGGCGGGGTCCGGAGTGCTCCCGGAGGGGCGCAGGGGTGGGATGGAGGTGTGAAGGGAGGCGAGCGGGGAGCGAACAAAAGCCGCATTGAGTGACAGAGCGCGGCCGCCAGCGGAGCAGGAGCCCGGCCAGGAAAAACAGGGCCTGGAGCGGGGAGCACATCGTGTCCCTGGCTGGGGCCGCCGGGGCTCGGTACATTCTGTAGCGGAGGAAGCTGGCTCGGCTGCCGCGGCACAGCTGACCCGGGGGACAGGCACGGGGGGCTCCGCCAGCGCTGCCCCGACCCCGCACTCGGGGATAACAGGGGTCCCGAGCCCCCCGGACCTCGCTGCCAGCCCCCGGGGGGCTCGGGGGCTCCCCGGTTGTGGGTCGGCAGTGGGGGGAGGCGGGGGACGGGCGGGGGCCGGGATGCAGACAGCGAGCGGGCACCGTGCCCAGGAATTCGAGGATGGTTTGCAGGCTGCGCTGCCCGGGCAGCAGCGGCTAATTCAATTAGGGCTCCGTGTCACGAAGCCGGGAGGCCGGCGGCGTGTGGGGGCGGGCGGGGGCCCCACCGGGAGCAAGGGGTGACCGTCGGAGGGACTGCCAGAACCCCTGGGGAATCAGCAGGGTGGGGGTGTCCTGTCCCCATCACCTCTGCGGGGAGGCCCCCGGGCAGGGGGGCTGTATCCAGGCTGGTGCCCCCAGCCCGGGCACCCCATGGTACTGCAGGAGGTGTCACCCCCGGGCACTCGGACCCCTCAGGATGGCCTTCCAAGGGGGCAGAAGTCAGGAGCAGCTGCTTTCTTATGGTGAAGTGTGACTTCCCATCGCTTCCACACCTCCTCCCTGTGCCTTGTCATCCTCTGTCCCTCTCCCCTGCTGCAATCTCTGTTCCTTCACCCCCCAGGAACACCCTAAAGGCAATGTCCATGGGGGCTGTGGATGGGTTCAAACCCCCGGGTCCAGGCTCAGGGCATTGTCTTCTGCAGTCCAGAGCTGGTTTGTTCTGGTGCTCTGGGCACTGGTTCCTTCTGCCCCTTTTTGGACGTTTTTTGACACCCTCTCTCTCCAGGTGCCTTTTTTTGGTAGTTATATTTCCAAGTGTCTGATCCCCACAGCTGTCAGACAAGTCCCTGCTGGCAGCCTGGACCTGGGGAGGGTCCTTGGGCCACAGGATGGCTGATCCCAGAGCCCAAGGCATCACTGCAGGTTCCTGGGGCTATTGCTCCAGAGAGACCCATCAGCAGTAAAAACCAGTCCCGAGGATGCTGCAGGGCCTGGCTTGGAGCACCTCGACTGTCTCCTCTCTGCAGGAGGGCAGTGACCCCATCTCAGGGGCCGAGGGGCCCCGCGGGGGTGTGCAGAGCAGGGTGGATCCAGCCCCTCCTCCAGCTCCCCGGGACCGGCTGCTCCGGCGGCTCTGGCTGATGTAATTCCTGCCATCACAGGTAAAACTGCTCCCCCTCGGGTGGCAAACTCCCCCGAGAGAGGCAGGAGGGGGTTGTTGTGTTCCTGTTGCTTTGCAGCAGCCTGCAGGGATCCCGCTGCCTCCCCAGGGTGGCTGCCTCCTCCTCCTCCTCCTCCCCCTCCTCGGGCTGCCTGTGCCGGCTGAGTCCTTCCCAGAGCTGTGCCTGGGGGGGCAGAGGCTGCACCACGTGTTCCCCCCCGGCCCCGTTGTGGCTCCCCTGGCTCTTTGTTACTCCTGGTCCTGCTGGTTTTCTGCCTGCTCTGGCAGCATCCTGCTGCCTGCCCGTTGGAAGGATCCCTCCCTGCCTTCCGCCACCTGCCCGTGCCTGCAGCCACTGTGTGTGCAGCTGCAGCCCGGGGACCACTGCAGTGGTTTGGCTGTGGCTTTCCTGCCTCCCCGTGTGCCCAAACAGCGCTTGGAGAGGGAACACCCCGACTGGGGTCACGGGGCATCCCCGGGGGTAAAGTTTGGGGCATTGGGGAAAATCTTGGGGTGTTCCTGGTGCTTCTGAGTCCTTGGAGGGAAGAGCAATGACTGTGATTGAGCCAAAGGTGTGCAAAGCTCCCCGTCCCTGGGGTGGGCTCGGTGCCCACCCCCTCACTGATAGTGGGGGGCTGCGGGCAGGGGAACTGCCTAGGCATTGTTTTGGGCAGAGCCAGTGTGGGGGAACAGGAACAGGGAGCAGAGTGCTCAGCCAGAACCAGGGCACAGCAGCTCCTCTCTCCCTGCTCCACCAGCCCAGCAGAGCAGCCCTGGAGGGGTGACAATGTCCCCGGGGGGCAAGTCCCCTCCGTCTCACCTCACCAGGGGATGGCAACGTGAGGGCCAACCTCACTGCCCCTAGGGCATGTGCCACAGGGCAGGAACCCCCTTTGGGTGGCAGGCAGATGAAGATGAAGCCAGGGTGCACTGCCAACCCCCCACCCCAGCACCCACCTTACCTGCAGGATGTCGCCTGCTGTTTCCCTGGCAACGGCGATGGCATCCCGCACACCTCGGGCAGAGTTTCCCTGCATCCCCTGCGATGTCATCCCTGTTTCCCGGGTAACCCGGCATCCGGGAGCTCTGGCAGGCAGGTAGTGGGGGTCCCCAGCCCACCCCCTGCCTCCTGCTGTGCCCAGCCACTTGCAGCCACCCAGCCCACCCTGACGGCACCAGGGGAAGGGCTGTGCTGGTGTGGGGGCTCGTGGTGGCCTTGGGTGGTGGGGACAGGCTGACAGGTCCCAGGGATGCTCTTTCCGAGGCGGGGATGGGAAGGTGAGGCACGTGGCCCAGCAGGTTTGGGGGAGCAGGCAGCCCTGGCTGTCACCATAGAGCCCAGCCCGTGCTCTGCTCACTGCAGGGGCCTCGTGGGTCTGCCTGGTGTCAGAGCAACGGGCAGCTCAGGGGTGAGAGGAGAAGCAGGGCCTGGGGACACGGTACCCACCCTGTGTCCTACCCAGTCCCTGTGCAAAAGGCTGAGTGGGTACTGTGTCTGGGCTTGTGGGCAGTCAGTGTTCCCAAGGGAAGAATAGCCAAGGGATGTTGGGAAGTGTCCAGGACACTTGTCCTGGTCACCTTGGAGCGACTGGTCTGGGCAGGAGGTGTTAATCTCTGGGAAGGCACTGGGAAGGTGTGTTGAGCATCCCAGTCCATGCTGGTGCTGGGCTGTTTGGCTCCAGGTGACGCCCTTCATGCCATGAACCCATCCAGGGGTGAAACACTGGGCAGAAAGTGTTCCCCCCGTGCTCTGTGAACAGCTTTGCTGCTCGTCCTCAACAGCTCTGCTCCATCCCATCCCAGATTTCAAATCCCCCCCAGCTCCCAGTGCTCGTCTCCAAGAGACCAGGTACCCCCTAAGCCCTGTGGCAGGAGGGTGCAGTGCTGGATCCCAGGGCAGGGGGGGTGGGGACCCCCAGCTGGCTGGCCAGAAGCCCCCTGAGATGGTGGCATTTCCAGGTGCTTTCTCCATCAGTGCCTGGGAATTCCCCTGCTGAGGCAGCTCAGCCCTGCCCAGGGAACGGATTTGGATGAAATGGGAGCCTGTGGTGATGGTGGCCGGGATTTCCCCTGGATCCCGTGTGCAGGGCAGGAGCTGAGCACAGCCAGCGCTCCTCTGGGGCGTTTCTGGGCAGCCACAGCCTTGCTGGCAGCCAGCCCCTGTCCTGCATAGACCCCCTTGGGAGTATCCCCTCTGGCAGGGGCTCCCTCGCTGTGCCCTGCGCTGCCCACACCGAGGGGCTCCAGCTGCCCCTTCCTGCCGAGCCCCCGGGGCAGGGGGATGTCCCGGGGGGCTCCCCTTTTCCAACCCACCAGTAGGGCTGTGCCCGCAGGGAGCAGCCTCGTGTGTGTGTCAGTGTGGGGTGACCCCAGGGGTCCGTGGGGTGACAGGAGGGGTCTGTGACTGCCCTGTGCCTTGCTGAGCTGTGGGAGTCACGGGCAGAGCAGTGCAGGACACCCAGTGACCCCAGAAGGGCTCAGGGGGTGCCTGGATGCTGCTGGGTGCTGGCAGTGCCTGGGCACGGCCCTGCCTGGAGAGTTCTGGCACAAGCAGGTGCTGGGACACAGAGGGGGCTTCAAACCCACCCTTGGGCAGGTGCTGAATGCGGGTCTCCCCTCCTCCCTTCTCCCTCCTCCCTTCCCCTCCTTCCCCCCTCCCTCCTCCCTCCTCCTCCTCCCTGTGCCGTGAGTAAGCCCAGGCTGGCAGGACCCCAGCCCGGAGCTGTGGGGGTGGGGGGGCACCATGAGCAGGTGCAGAGCAAAAACTATTGCTGTGGGGGTCAGCTGGGTCACAGCACAGCCTGCAGGGGGGACAGCAGGGTGGTGCAAGGGGCGATGTGGGCTGTGGTTGAAGTGGGGGGGATGAAGGATGGCTGCAGGCAGTGCCCCTGAGTGTGTGACTGGGGCTGTGTGTGACACCCCACTGCAGGCTGGGGACATCCTGGGCAGGGCTGGGACCCACCCAGGCTGGCACAGGGCCTGGGGCTGTTGTTTCAACCCCCCTGGGAAAAGGGAGATTTTCCCGTCTCTCCTCCCAGAGCAGCTTTGCCTTTGGCTCCTGCCCAGCATCCAGTGGGGGCCAGGAGCCCCCAGGAGATGCCACTCTGGGGCACTGTGATGGTGCTCCTTGGGGCACAGCAGGGATGGCCCCCAATCCCTCTTCACCCCCAGGACCCTCTCCTGGGGGTGCCACCCTTGCTGTGAGTCCCTCACTTCACACGCTGTGTCACTGTCCCCTGAGTGTCCTCCCTGGGGACAGGGCACCCCAAGGGTGCCATCACCCCCTCCATGGGTGAGAGGGGTGGGTGTCTGGGCACCCTGGGCCAGCCCAGGGTGTGCAGGATGGGGCTGTGGGGCACAGCAGTGGCCACAGCAGGGTTGGCTCCTGCAGCATCTTGTCCCTTTGCCCCCTGCCTGTATCTGCGGCAGTCCTGGGCTGGGGGGGACACTCAGCATCCCTCCTTCCCGCAGCCAGACAGGGCTGGAGCTTCAGAGACATCCCTGGGGGCCTGTGCTGACCTTGCTCCACTTGTGTGACTTTGGCTGTGTGCTCGGGGGGCTCTGGGGTGGGGGTGTGACACGGGCTGCTGGCAGCCAGGGGTCTGCCCTGCCCCACCCCCCTCCCTCCTCGATGTGTCTCTGTGTGTCCCAGCAGGGTCTGGGGGGAGGGGGAGCAGCCCTGGGCACACACACTGAGACTTTTTGGCTGCCTGAGTGACACGAAAGGCTCGTTGGGCTCAGCCCTGCTGGGAGAGCCCCAGCCAAGAGGGGGTCTCTGCCCCTGCAGTGGCTGGTCCTGCCTATCCCAGGTGGGCTGTGCCCAGGACAGGGGGCTCAGTGCCCTCCATCTCCTCTGTGCAAGGGCAAGAAGTGAAGGTGGAAGTGTGAAAAAAGGGAGTTGTGTGGGCTTTTGGTAGAATCGTGGAATGGTTTGGATTGGAAGGGATCTCAAACACATCCAGTGCCACCCCCCTGCCATGGGCAGAACACCTTCCACCAGCCCAGGTTGCTCCAAGCCCCATCCAACCTGGCCTTGGACACTTCCAGGGATGATCTGGAGGGTTTCAGTGTATGCACGGTCTAGAAACTGCTCCTTATTTTTGGAGATGTTTTTAAAATAGTACTTCTTGCCACATTTCTGTGCAGCAGGTCCCCACAGTGAGGATTTTCTCTCTCCCTCAGAGGCATCACTGAACCTTCCCCTGCCCCACCCTTGGGGCCTGAAACCTGCAAACTGGCACAAACATTTGTCCTCTTGAGCAACCGTGATTTATTTTTTTTTGGATGGAATAAAACTGTTCCATGAAAAATCTCTCGGCCAAGAGCATTTGGTGGCAGGGATGTCCCTGCTGTCCTGGCCATCCCCATCCCCCTCAGGGCTGAGAGCCCTTGGTTCTCCCAAGCCTTTGCCATCTGTGCTTGCTGGTGTCAGGATGAAGCCTCTTGCAGGAAGAAATTCCTCCTTGTGAGGGTGGGCAGGCCCTGGCACAGGTTGGGCAGAGAAGCTGTGGCTGCCCCTGGATCCCTGGAAGTGTGCAAGGCCAAGTTGGACCAACCTGGGCAAGTGGAAGGTGTCCCTGCCCATGGCAGGGGGTGGAGCTGGATGAGCTTCCAAGTTCCTTCCAACCCCAGACCAGTCTGGGATTCTGGGATTCTATTTGAGAAGCAAAAGGCCCCTTTGCATGCCCAGCCAAACCAGTTTGCAGAGCAGGGGGAGCCTGTCCCTGCTCCAGCAGCCAGCATGGCCCAGGGGAGTCCTGGTGGGGTCTGGCTTTACTCCATGGCTCCTTGAAAGCCCTGTGGCTGGAGCTGGAGGACACAGCACCGAGGGGCTCCTGTGGGGCTGCTCCCCAGGGGTGACCTGGGCCGTGGGGCGGGCGGGGAAGCCCCAGAGCAGAGCGAGCCCTCGGGGAACACGAGTGCCCCGGCCATGGCTCCCTGCCCAGCTCTCCACACTCTGCTGGGAACAGTCCAGCTCTGATGCAGCCTCAGGATGAAAATCAGGACAGCCTGGATGGAACAGACAGGGGGAGGATGGGGCTGGACTCAGTCCCTGCAGGGTCTGGGGTTCCTGCTGCTGCTGCTCGGGGTGTTGTTGTGGGTGCTCGGTGCGATGGGACAGCACAGGGGCACAAGGGTGACACATGGCTGGGACCCACGTCCCTCCCAGGTGGCCAAGTGACCAAGAGATGGTGTTTGGTGCCACTCCACAGGACGGTCACCCCCAAGGGTGTCTCAGCATTGCTGTGTGATGCAGGATGGTGCAGGCTGAGTCCTGCTGCTTCCCTCGTCTTCCCACAGGTCATGAGGAGGAGGCGGGCGGGTTCTCTCCTGGGAACAGCCAGCTCCTCTGCCTGGGGGCTTTGAACCCCCCATGGGGGCTCAGCATCCTGCCTGGGGCACCTCCTGCATCCCTGGTGGGTGCTGGGTATCCCTGGAGTCTCTTGGCATGATTTGATGTGCCCTTGCCAGGGATCCAGAGCAGCTCTGGGTTCACTCAGCGTGGGCACAGACAGGGCTGCCTGGTGGCACTGGGGCACTTGCTGTCCCCAGCCAGCCCCAGCCCCAGTGCCAGCAGCAGGAGGGGCAGCCAGCAGGGAGATAAGGTGGCACCCAAGGAAAAGGGAGTGTGGCTGCTTTAATGATTTGGCTGCAGTGAGAACTTGGTGTGGAGGAAATTGAACCCAGGGGAAAAAATGCTGTAATTTCATGCAAAAATTACGTGGCAGCTCCGGGTGATTTACTGCAGCTATTTTGGTGGGCAGCTCTGGGGTGTCATTAGAGCATTACGGGATAAGTGGCTGCTGGTGGAGAGGGTCTTCCCAAGGCATCTCACCGGGTCTCACATGTCCGAGAGGGGTCCAGGAGGGCTGGGGGTGGGTTTTGCCCCCAAAGGACAAGGTTGGAGGGAGTTGATGTCTCTCAGATGGATGAGGGCACCTTGCAGAGCCTCCCCAGCTGTGCTGGCACCCTGTGGCTTGGCAGCACCCTTGGAGAGGCCCCAGGTCCCATCCAGCACTGGGGTGGCTCTGGGGGGATGGCACCCCATGTGTGGGTCTCCTGGGGAAGACAGTGCTGAGCTCAGCCTGGCTGGGGAGCGGAGCTGGGGGGGTTGTTAGCACATAGCTTGGAGCTGTGGTGGTGTCTGGGCAGGGGCAGATTCCAGCTCTGGGTATCGGGGTGCTGCAGACTGGGGTGCTGGGGCTGGCTGGAGCTCCTGCTGCAAAGGATGGGGGGTCAGATTCCAAACTATTTGTCCCCCCTTGCACAGCACCCCCTGCCCCACAGCCCACCGTCAGCACCCCAGAGGGGTTCTGTGTGCCCACAGCTGCACCCCTGGGGCTCCTGCCCGCCTGCAGGGAGCGAGGAAAGGCTGGGCTCTCCCACGGGGGTCCCCAGCTCCCCAGCCCTGCCCGTGTCCCTGGAGGGCAGTGTGTGCTTGCTCGTTATCCACAGCCCTGCTCTGATCTAATGAGCCCCTCGGGGAGCGCGTGGGGCAGGACGGGGGATGCTGGGGGACTCATGGAGATGTGGCTCTGCACGTGGGGTGCAGAGGGATTAACTGCCTTCCCCACTGCCCCCAGGCTCCTCCTCTGCCCCTGTCACCCCTTCAGGGACAGACAGGCCCAGCTGGGAGGGCAGCATGGTCCCCTTGGTGTGATGGGGCGGGACAGGGCTTGGCACAGACACTGGGGAATGACAGGACCTCTCCTCTCCAGCTGCACTGGAACCAGCTCTGCTGGCCCCTCCTGCCCCAGCACTGGTCCTGATGCTGTTCCCATCCATCAATCCATCCATCCATGGGCTGTGGGGACCCAGAGTTCAAGGAGCATTTGGACAACACTCTCAGGCACATGGTGGGATTTTTGGGGGTATCCTGTGCAGGAGCAGCACTTGATGACCCTTGGGGGTCCCTTCCAGCTCAGGACATGCTGTGGTTCTATGAGCCATCCCCTGTGCCACCTCCTGGAACCCAGTGTGAACCCCACTGACTAGAGTGGGATGTAGAGAAGACACTGGTGCTCTGCCTGTCCCCTCTGGACAGCAGGGAAAAGCCATTCCACAGGGGTGGGAACTGCAGATGCTCCCTGGGCTCTCAGCAAGGCACCTGGGAAAGGGGACAATGCAGCACCCCCCGGGGGCAGGGAGGGTGCTCCTGGTTTTGAAGGGGATGTGGAGTGGTGGCAGCTGGCTAAAATAAAGCAGCTGCCATGGCAACAGCAACAGTCCCAGGGCTGGGAGAGGGATGTTGGACCGTGCCTGCCACCCCTGCCTCACTGGCACCCCTGTTCCAGCCTGGGCATGAGGAGTGTCCTGCTGTGCCTGATCTCCCTCTACCAGCTCCCTCCTGGCCAGGAGGAGTGCAGGGGTCTCACCCCTCTGTGCAGCCCTAAGGCCTGAGCCAAGCACTTGGCACCCCCCTGGGCTCTGTGCTGAGACAGGGTGTGGGGCGACTGCAGAGTGGGGGTGCCCCAGTAGCCCTGGGCAAGGGCTGTGTTGGGCAGGGGCTGCTGGGGGCTGTGGGGAGTGGTGGGTGGCTTGACTGGCATCAGTCATATCTCCAGTGGGTTTGGGAACTGCTTGTAGAGCTCGTGGTCAGGAGGAGGGGGAGGGAGGGACCGAGGCCACTGTGGAACAACCTCTGGTGCCAAGAGCACAGGGGCAGTGAGGGGCAGTGCTGTGTGCCAGGGTGTGTATGGGGGTTGCTCTGAGGGGCTGCTCTGGGGGGATTCACCAGGGTTGGACCCGCTGTGATCCACTCAGTGTGGTAGAACTGGGCCAGGACCACCGTGGGGCCAGGCAGGGGACGGGCATCACCCCAGGGACCCACCCAGCTCTGTAGTACATCTTTTGGTCCTGAAACTTGCCCAGAGCTCAGGCAGCCCCACCCAGGCTCTCTCTGGGTTTGGGGGTTGGGATGGGGCTGGAGAGTCCTGGTGGAGCATCAGGGTCATGGTGATGGTTCCCACCTGAACCTTCTCCTGCAGGAGGAGTTGGCCTTGGACACACCATCACCCAGCCCCGGGGAATGGCAGGAGGACGTGGGCAGGGGTGGCACAGCCTGGCCCCACAGAGCGGGGTCCCAGCTGCATTCCTCCTCCTCCTCCAGAGCGTGGGGCTTATCTGGAGCCATCCTTTTGCCCCACATCTGTGGGGCAGGGCAAGGCCCGACCCCTGCCCAGTCCCAGAGGGGGGCTGGCACGGGGGGTGGCACAGAGAGGGGCTGGGGGGGTGTTCGGGGAGGGGGCTGCAGCACGGGGACCCCGCAAGCCACAGCTGCCCCGGCGAGGCCCCGGGGGTGATTAGCGGTTCCTAATGAGCTGCGGCCGGGCTGGGAGCGGGGGAGGATGCTCCGCCGGCCCCGCCGCCTTGGGCTCCTCGCGTGTCAGCCACCTGCGACGGGGCCGGGGCGGGCACGGCCCCTCACGCCTCTAATGGGCATTTGGTTCAATTAGCAGCACGTCAGCCCCGCTCGGCTCAGCCGACGCGCTGACCCGAATCCTCTGCCTCCGCTCGCAGCCACCGGCGAGACCCCCGCGGCGGGGAGGCGGGTGCCTCCCCCTGCCCCTGCCGTGCCCTTTGCGGGGGCACCGGGCAGCCCCTGCACCCCCTCGCCCAGCTCCAGCCGCGGGGAAGGATGTGCCGGGGAGGGGGGACAGCCCCAGCTCCCGAGTGGGAGGTGGCAGACAGGACCTGGGCATCGGCTGGGGGTGCAGTGAGCGGACAGCGGGATGATGAGACACATCGAGGGGCTGGGGGGCTTATGGGGCATTGCAGGGGGCTGGGGGGGCTTATGGGGCATTGCAGGGGGCAGGGGGGGCTTACGGGGCATTGCAGGGGGCTGGCTGTGGGCTGCCATAGGGCACCAGGCAGCTGATGGAGCAGTGCAGGGGGTTTGCCGTGGGATGCTGTAGGGCACCACAGAGGTTACAGCTGTGGGGTGGTGCAGAGGGCTGGTTCGGGAAGGGCTGGCTGGGGGGTAGCTGAGTGGCCACAGGGCACTGTGAAGAGCTGCCCGGGGTGGGAGAGGGCAGCACAGGGGCTGCTGTGGGGCAGGGCAGGGCTCGGCTCAGGCTGCAGCCGTGGAGCAGAGCTTATCCCACGTGCTCGGCAGCTGCTCCAAACTGCCTCCCCGAGCCCTGTGCCGGGGGCTGCTCCTTCCAGACAAGGCACTGCGTGCCCTGGGGCAGTGGGGTGAGGGGGAGACCACAGGGGCTGCTCACAGCAGAGAGGCCGGCGGGGATTCACAGTGTGCTGGGTCCTGTCCCCGGGGGAGCTGGTGTGAGGCTGGAGGAGCCCTGTCACACGGTGGGCTGGATTTACAACCGCCTGGCTCCGGCTGGCTCAGAGTGCTTCCTGTCACTGGGTTCACTCACCCGTGTGTGGAGGGCTGATGTGGGTCGGGTTGATGTAGGGTGGGCTGGTGTGAGGCTGATATGGGGCTGGTGTGAGTCGTGTGGGGCTGGTATGGGGTTGGCTGGTGCACCTGCAGCCACTGGAGGCGACGGGGGTCTCGCCCACTCCCAACCCTTGGCACAGCACGGGGATCCGGCTGCTGTCACATCACGGGGCACCCGCGAGCATCTGGGGTGCCTGGCATCCCCCGGGGTGTGGGCTGCGCTGCCACGTGTGCCAGCTGCCATCTGCTCGCCAGGCGGGCGTGGGCCCCGCTCGGGAGGCGCCGGTGCCAGGGCGGGTGGGCTGCGCTCAGCCACCGGCTGCTCCGGGCGGGGTGGTGAGGGGGTGGCACCTCCCTCCGGGGGAGAGTGCCAGGAGGACACGGGGATGGCTATCCTGCTCTTAGCTGCTGGCGCCCGCGGGCAGAGCCCTTTCCTGGGGGAATAGGGTGTCTTTTGGGGGTGTCACCACGAAATGCCCCGTGCCACCACCCGCCCTGTGCAGCGTCCCCGGGGATGGAGCCCCGTCGAGGCTGTCGGCAGCCTCTGCCCTCCGGAGTGTTTCCTCCAACAGTGGCAATTTTTATGTGCAAGAAGTGAATAAGCATCAATTAACCCGTGGAGCCGTCCTTGTGCTGCCAGAGAGCAGCCGGCAGAGCTCTTGTTAGTCATGTTGTCCCTGTCCCTGCTTCCTCCTGTCAACAGTGTGCGAATAGCCACCAGGTAATGAAGGGGCTCATTAGCGGCATGGCCCAGCAGCCTGGGCAGACAGGCAGCCCCCAACACGCCCTGGCCTGGAGGTCTCTGAGAGCAGGGCTGCGAGGTGTGGGATGCGTGGGGAGCAGCCCGGCTTGCTTTGTGGGTTTGCTTGGAAAACGCTTGGTGCTGCGGGGACAGGGGGGAGTGGTGGCAGCCCAGGGACAGTGGTGGGGACATCAGAGGGGTGCAGGGGATGTGGCAGGGATGGAGTGGGTCCACTGGGCCCCTCGTTTGCTCCCCGCCTGTTCTCACTCGAATTGCACTTGTTTCCCCTCACCGTGCTCTCCTCGGGGCGCGCAGAGGGATGTTCAGTCCCCCCTCCCTGCACCCCAGCACTCGTGGGCTCCCCAAGACTGGAGGTGTAACCTGGGCATGCTGCTGGGTGAGGATGAGCAAGCACTTGGGACCCTGTAAAGGCCCCTCTGGGTCTGGCAGCGATGCCCATCTCGGGGGTCGGTGCCTTCCTCGGGGGTCGGTGCTCATTTTGGAGGTTCTGTCTGGACAGAGGACATGGGGAATGGCTCCCGGCTCCCACCACAGCATCATCATCATCATCATCCTCCTCATCGCTGCCAGATGCCCATTGACAGTCAAGTCACTCTCTCAAACAATGGGTCTGGCTAATCCTTTTACAATGGGACTAATTGCTAATCAGACCGATTTCACACTGCCTGTTCCCCTGACAATGAGGCTCGCCGGAGGAGGGCTCCTTGGGGGGGTGAGGGGCTCTGTGGGTGCCCACAGCCCCCCCTCAGGCCCCGCAGCAGGACCAGCCCTCGGCAGACGGGCACCGGGATGGCACCGGGACGGCACCGGGGTCTTCCAGCTTGGCAAAGGCTCTGGCAGCTGGTGGCTGTGGCTGGCACGGGCTCAGCCTCGGCCCTCCCTGGTGCCAGCCTGGGCTGAGCAGGGCTCCGGTCCACCTGCAGCCCCTGGTGCACCTCCACTCCCCAGAGCATCCCATCCCCTCGGCAGAAGGCCGGGGGGAGCGGTGGAGCCAGAGGGGGTGTGTGTGACCCCCGGCACGGTCTGGGGGTGCTCTGGGACCGATGCTCCTCGCCCGGTGCCGTTTGGGTACCTGGGGCTGTGGGACCGGGACACCAGAGAGGGGCTGAGGCATCGGAGCAGGGAGGGGGGACAGGCAGGGGCGACACGGGGGCACAGGAGACGGGAGGGGGGCACAGCGAGGGTGCAGGGCACGGCCGGCAGTGCAGGCTGCTGAGAGGTGGTGCAGGGCGGAGAGGGGCAGAGCAGTGCCAGAGGCGTCATGGGGGCCCTGGGGCTGGCACCAGCCTTTCCTGCACCCCCTGTGCTCTGCCTGCCTCCGGTACAAGCCCTGCCAAGGCAGCTGCTCCCGGGGGATTTTGCCAGCCCTCGTGTCCCGCGTGTCCCCTGCCAGCCGAGGCTGGGGCTGTGGGAGCCGGGGGCTGCCGGGGTGGTGGGCGGTGAGGCAGGTCCCTTCCTGCCCGCTTTAATCAGCTCCCGGCCCGCCCCGGAGCAGCCTCGGGCCCCACTCCGTGCGCCCCGAGCCGCGGCCAGCCGAGCATGTCGGGGTGCTAATGAGGAGAGAGCCGGGCCCGCTGCACCTTGCACTTAATTGCTGCTGTCTGCTGGCTCCTAATGAAGCTCGGCTGCAGGAGAAGCAGCAGTCTCCTTTTTCCTCCTCTCCCTTGGCAGTTTGACCCTGCCAGCCCTGTAGCCCTGTCACCAGCCCGGGGTCCAGGGTGGGTGTGGGGTGCCCGAGAGCCCTGCACTGGAGGCAGTAGCAGAGGCTGATGAATGTCACCCCCATCCAGCTGTGGCATCCCCAAATCCTGCAGACCCCAGCCCCTCTGCCCGTGCTCTGCAGAGCAGCTCCATCCCAGCCACACAGGGCAGCAGCAGCTCCTGCCTGGCTGAGCAGACTCGGGGAGTGCTGGCAGGGAGAGACTGCGGCAATCCTGGGAGTCCCTCCTCCAGTGAGGGGCCCAGCAGCTTCACCCCAGCAAGCCCAGCAGCCCCCCAGTGCCTGTGGGTGCAGGGCAGCGCCGTGGGGCTGAGCTGGCTGGTGGCCCTGGCCCTGCCAAGGCAGTGACAGCCACGTGCTCTGCCTCTGTCCCTGCCGCTTGCACGGCAGCCTGGTCGCGTGGAGGGGAGCCTGGGGCAGCCTGTGGCTCAGGGAGAGGTGCTGGAGGGGTCAGGGGCACTCTCCCTGCCAGGCCGGCTGGCCCGGGCTTGGCTCGCTCTGCTTGAAGGTGACGAGTGTAGTTTGGGCAGCTCAGTGTCCCAACCGCCCCCCAAGCCCCTCCCCAGGCACGCAGGAAGGGGTTAACAGCTGGCCCATACCTGCAGTTGCATTTTAAAGATGTGAAATTAAAGCCCGTAATTTATTCTCCCCACACACGAAGGAGCAATTAGTTCTAAACACGGCTTAATCAGTCAGCGCGAGATTGATTTCTGTAGACTTGGATTTGGTGGCTGCTGGCGAGGAGCCAGCCTGGGAGCAATCTCCAAATAAATGAAGTGCAGAGAAGTAAGCCATTACATAATATGATAGATGAGGCTGGAGCTCACTCTCCTCTTCATTAGTATTCCACTGTACACCACAACAGCACCAAACTTTCTCCCTGGCACGGTGGGTTCCCCCCCC
>NW_020956319.1:65121-66818 GCF_003031625.1 Empidonax traillii | reverse complement strand
TTGGTGGCTGCTGGCGAGGAGCCAGCCTGGGAGCAATCTCCAAATAAATGAAGTGCAGAGAAGTAAGCCATTACATAATATGATAGATGAGGCTGGAGCTCACTCTCCTCTTCATTAGTATTCCACTGTACACCACAACAGCACCAAACTTTCTCCCTGGCACGGTGGGTTCCCCCCCCTCCCTGTCCCTCTGTCCCTCCTACAGCTGGGCAGGATCAGGGAGCTGCCTCCCCCCTCCAGCAGCCCCTGCCCAGCCCTGAGCCACGGGCAGTGCTGGTGGAAGGGTCTCTACACTGATGCTCTCCCCTGGGCTCTGCATCTTGCCTTTGTCCTCTGGCCCCCAGGGAAACTGAGGCACAGGGAGCTGGGGTGGCATCCCAGGAGCTGCACATCAGCAGGGAGAGGCAGGTGTCAGGATCTCAGAGCAGTCTGGGTTGGAAGGGACCTCAAAGCTTATCCAGTTCCACCCCCTGCCATGGGCAGGGACACCTTCCATCAGCCCAGATGGCTCCAAGCCCTGTCCAACCTGGCCTTGGACACTTCCAGGGATCCAGGGGCAGCCACAGCTTCTCTGGGCAACCTGTGCCAGGGCCTTCCCAACCTCACAGCCAGGAATTCCTTCTCAATCTCCCATCTCTCCCTGCCCTCTGGCAGTGGGAAGCCATTCCCTGTGTCCTGTCCCTCCATCCCTTGTCCCCAGTCCCTCTCCAGCTCTCCTGGAGCCCCTTTAGGCCCTGCAAGGGGCTCTCAGGTGTCCCTGGATCCTTCTCTTCCCCAGGGGAACTCCCCCAGCTCTCCCAGCCTGGCTCCAGAGCAGAGGGGCTCCAGCCCTGGAGCATCTCCAGGGCCTCCTCTGGATCTGCTTTAGCAGGTCCTGTGCTGAGGGCTCCAGGGGACAAGATCTCACTGACACGGTGCCAACAGGTTGCTTTGGGCTGTGGTGGTGCTGGTGTGCCCTGCACAGGCTGTGCTCCTACCCCCCTGTGCTGAGGAAGGAGGGGAGCACGTCCCACATGATTCCAGGCAGGGGAAGGGGCTTGGAGTCCACTCCAAAGGGGATCCCTCTGCCTGTGGAGCTGGTGGAGAGTGTGCTGGAATCCTGGGATCCTGCAGAGGTGCAGGCTGTGCTGGGAGCATCCCATAGGATCTGCTGGGGCTGGGAGAACACCTGGACCTGTGCATGGTCGTGATTCTGCCTCTGCATTTGTTGCCTCCTCACCTTGTCCCTCCCCAGGCTCCTACCAGGGAAGCAAGGTCCCCTGAGACCTGGCCCTGCTTGCTGCAGGTCCCTGGGACAAAGGGACACCCCTGTCCCTGCCATGGCAGTCACTGCAATAACTCAGAGCTGGTCGGTGCAGCAAAGGGCTGTGACCACGGGCTCCTGGAAACGGGATGCCTGGCACTGGGATGCCCAGCAGGGCTATGGGAGGGACCCACCAGCTGAGCCTTCCCGATCCCAACCCCTCTGGGTCAGACATCCACAGCGTCCCAGGGAATGGTGCTCGGTCCCCCACGATGCCCTGTGTGCCCCCCAGCCCTCTGGGCGTCCCTTCCTTCCGGGGTGCTGGAGCTGCTGCTGACCATCCCCCTGTCCTTGCTGTCCCCGCAGAACTCCATCCGGCACAACCTGTCCCTGCACACCCGCTTCATCCGCGTGCAGAACGAGGGCACCGGCAAGAGCTCCTGGTGGATGCTGA